>NC_142742.1:16857500-16890000 GCF_051943395.1 Hippocampus bargibanti | reverse complement strand
GTGCAATTAACAATAATGAGATGGGTGGCAAGGTGATACAGTGGTTAGTGTGTCGACTTCACAGTGCAGGGGTACTGGGTTCAATCCCAGCTGGGATAAGCACCAGCACCACAGTGACCATTGTGATCCTAAAGCGGATCAGAAAATCGATGGATGGAATAGAAGCCATAATTGCAGTAATAGTAAGCATGCATTAGATGCCGCAAATGTAATAACAAGAATTCAAAAATATAAAGTTCCACAGAGCCAAATTGTGGTGGAGGAGTTTCTGAGTCCCAATGATTATGTTGGAGATGAGTTGTACAGTATAGGGATTTATGTAACTGCAAGTGTCAGCCTGTGCAAACTGTTTCGAGGTGAGGGAGCAGACAAAATATGGGTCACAAACTCCCTATGATTGACATGGATTGGACGTGATTGAAGTGATTGGACTTGGGTTTCCCCCATATGAACATGTGGTTCTTAATGTATAGTGCCTGGGGGATAGACACAGTCTAAAAAGGTAATGCTGTTGATTGTGTTCCAACAACAGTGGATTATTCACATATCAGCCTCCATGGTAGAGTCTGTTTCTCCAGAGTAGTGTCTGTAGGTAAGTCCAATTTCAGATACATGGAGCAGCATTCTTGTTTTTTTTTTTTTTTTTTTAGCTCTAAATCCTCATCAGAATCTGGGAGCATTCATGTGAGTTTGACCATTTGTGAGTTACTTCGGGAAAAGGAGGTATTGGAGAAGGTGCAAACAGCACACAGGAAGGCCGAAGCCAGAATTAAACCCTGCACCTTTGCACTGTGAGGTGGACCCGATAACCAGTCGACCACCGGGCCACCATCACAAAACAAATTTTCCAAACTAAAACAAAAGGAACTAAATTAAATAGACAGCATGCTCTGATTGTTCTGATACACAATCCGTTGTGTGTCCAAGAGGACCTTGTCAAAGCAAGACTTCAGCTCGGAAATGGTCAAAACCCAATTCAAATGAATGTTCCTCACACAGAGGTGCACAGCATTGACAATATGTAAAGGAGCTAATGTTTGTACATCTGTTTGATCCCTAATGAGGTGCCAAATGCGGAAACTGTTCATCTCGACATGCATGTATGTGCCGGCCCATTTGCACATTGGATCCCATGCTCGCGCATGTGTTTGTTGCAGGAGCCATCAGTCCTAAAGAGGGACTGTGCTGCTGTCATGCAATGACACCTCTCATTTGCTGCTGTCCTGTGAAGCGAAGCTGAAGGCAGAGGTCAGGCCACCCTCACAGAGACGCCGTGGCTCAGAGCACATCATGTCTGCCTGGCTGCCTCCTCCCAGTGCTGTCATATAGCCCTCACATACAGACACAAATAAGATGCACACCCTTGCAGGCTCGTGCTTGACCAAAACCACAAACATGCGCTACTTTTATTTCAATTTTCTTTTCTTCGTTAACGTTTTCATGTTTGGACAGAAAATGTAACATAGCCAACAGAGGAGACGATAATATGTTAACTCCAATCATCCGTTTCATTGTAAGAACAATGTGATCATAAGAATAATTTATTCCATTGTCTACAACAATAAACCACTTTATGTAATGACTGAAACAAATGCGACACACTACAATGTCCTACTTAGTCAATACATATTCTGGATATATTTTTTCACATGCCTTGTTGTCCCCACTTCTGAAGAATTAGGCTGAAAATTATCTCCAAGCATTTTATAATTTTCTATTGAAGAATACAAAGCAACACACTGTTTTGAAACAATAGGAGTAAAAGTCAATGACAGGCCCTTATCATTGTCAGTATTCCCCTCTCATTTCTGATTCCCCAATCACCACTTAGCTGTCTTCGCATTTGACTCACCTCCAGTACTACCCCTTTTTCCCCGCGACTGCTCACGTTGAGTGTCCATTCGTCTTGACCGCTGTCGCATGCCATATTCAATTACCCATCAAACATTGTAATATTCACCCGATATTGCCGACATGACGGAGAGAGCGATCAAAAGTGACAAATCAGATTTATGGAGCAAGTATAAATAAGGAGATTGTGACCTCTCCAATCGCCGTGTTGAATAATGGATGTCCGTTTAGGAATCATTTGCCAATATCACAGCATTTTGCGTGTCTCGCCAAGCTGAAATCCAGAGTGGTGAAGGAGCCAGTTTTGGATAACTGTCTGATGCCATTCCTATTTTATTTATCGAAGTCTTCTGAGACGTTCAGGTTGGGCTTGCTAGGATATCATAGTTTGCCCTCTTGAATTATATGAATTCAAAGGAGAACAACTGAACACAATGTGTCAACAGGGTCAGAATTGCCTGATTGAGCAGCTTTCTTTCTAATCGTGGCTTGAATCGCTGAGCTTCTCTTCATTCAAAAAATAAAGAGTAAATGTAATGTCCTGAAAACAACTCACATAGTCTCGAGGTCAGCGCTTTGATTATATCATAGTGACACTCAAAACAGTGACTCTGGCACTCTTTACAGCAATCTTCAAGACACGATTGTGTTTCCGGTGGGAAAAGGCTAAACCAGGTTATGAAAATCCTTATTTACAGCTGCCTGGCTGCGTGAAGTAGGTCACAGCAGCTTCTGAAATGGAATGTATCTCCTCACACACTCTTTCATATTTTTCTTTTCAGAGGCCTTACATTGGCACTTGGGGCAAATATAGAAAAATTGTGTTTCCACTTGTATTTAGGGAAGACGGCTTAAATAGTACACATGTCAACTTTGCAACAAACAACTCCACACATCGATTACAAGCATACAAATATCAGCAGCAGACATAATGTTTTGCCACTGGGAACACATAATCTGAATTCAAATGAATCGAGAATGATTCATTTTATATTTTTTCCTATTTCAGTTGCAATTGGTTTATTTCGCCCAATCCCAGAATGCAGATGGGACAGTGCAGCAGAGAAACCTTTGCATTGATCTAAAGTAATAGAGTAGGTAAGAGTGGCCAAAACTACAAAAAAAACAGAATGTTCACTGTTATGACAGGCCCCCATTTTTTTTGGGGTGCAAGCGAAGACAATAAAAAAAGTTAGGCTGGTATGGACAGACTTTTGCATCCCAATGACAAGCGGTGATGTCACCCCGGCGGTGATGTCACCCTGTTGTTTTCTGCGTTCTGTATTGTTTCATTGCGAGTCAAGGGCCGAAAGAAATATTTCATAGTATGCAACAAGGGGATTTTTTGGTCATAGGGAAGCAGAATATACTGTATATATTTTAAATTCCTCGTCTCACTCCTCGCATGGCATTCATCCCCCATTCAGATTGGGTCCTACACCAGAGGCCAGAAAGCTTGAGGGTTCCGCGCAGTATCATTGCTGTACCCAGCACTGCACTTATCTGGTCCGAGATATCTGATGTTATTCCTGGGATCTGTTGCACCGCTTTGTAAAGGTGATATGGGTGAGATGTGATATATATTGTATCTACCATGCATGCTGGTTATTTATGAGTTGTACATGGATGCGTGTCTTGATAGAATGCCATTTGTCTGTTCATGAGTTACTCCAAACGAACTAGATTTACATCTAAGAAACAAAAGTAATTAAGTACTGTATTAGATGATAAAATAAAAATATATATCGATGAAAAGGTTTCTTCAGCCATCATCTGAATATATATATATATATATATATATATATATATATATATATATATATATATATATATATATATATATATATATATATATATATATATACAGTAAAGTCTCGTTATATCGATATCGGATATATCGATAGTCCCGGTTATATCGATATTTTTCGGACTCCCTTGGATATCGATATAACGAGACTGTACTGTATATATATATATATATATATATATATATATATATATATATATATATATATATATATATATATATATATATATATATATATATATATATCACATCTCGCCCATATTAGCCTGTTTTGGAAGGAAAATACATTTAGGCAATTGCCATGACCATAATGGGACAGTAAGTCAATTAGTGTGCTATAGAACAAGAAAACAAATTATCTTTGACAAGGCTCAGCATTATTGCCTTGCAAAGATCCTTTTTGCATTCCATGTTGGAGTTGTCCCAAATGTGGTGGTCAGGGAGTGTACAGTATGTTACACAGCGGCTGCAAGTGGCGTGCAGGAGAGCCTCGTCCCTGAGGGTGATGGATGCTGGTAGGAGGCTGTTATGCCACAAGGTGAAAGTGTCCATTTATCAGCCCCACTTCCACTACTGTGGCTTTCCCATTACCAGCGCACTTCATGCAGCCTGATTGGTTTTTAATTGGCCCGCCCGCCAAGAGATAGATCATGTTTTCCCCGAGGAGAGTCACGGAGATGTGTGTGCATGGTGGACTCCCATGCCATCTCAGGAGGGATACCCACATCAAAATGCCAGCCCGACGACCAATCTTCAATGCAAATCCTATTCAGATGAAAACATAGTCCCCAGATAAAGCATTGATGTTTATATTTTCCTCAGACAGTGAAACAACAAGCCCACAACAATATATATATATATATATATATATATATATATATATATATATATATATATATATATATATATATATATATATATATATATATATATATATATATATATATATATATATATATATATACAGTAAAGTCTCGTTATATCGATATTCAAGGGAGTCCGAAAAAATATCGATATAACCGGGACTATCGATATATCTGACCCTGTTTGCATGTAATTTTCTCCGTGCGTGCATAGAAATAGTATCGATATAACCGGGACTATCGATATATCCGATATCGATATAACGAGACTTTACTGTATATATATATATATATATATATATATATATTGGATTGGATTTGATATGCCTTTATTAGTCTACAAAAAAACAAGCCTACAACAAAAAAATCCACAGTTGCGTAGTACAAAATATTTTTCTCCACCTTTGCTTTGCAATGGATTTCACTACAACAAAAATAAGTACTCTGCAAAAGTCTAATCCAACCTCAGCCTACAGTTTAGCTTGGAAACTACAACAGCAAACACCACACTCGTTTACATATGTACAGTAGTCCAGGTAAAGGTGTCTGTTATTGTTAGTTTAAGACATAAGCACAAACGTTGCATTGCTAATATACTACAAAATGCTACAAAACGAAGCTTTGCAGACCAAGGAGTGAAGAAAACGTTTAGTCAAAGTCAAAGTCAAAGTCAGCTTTATTGTCAAATATGCTAATATGCATGACATACAGCACAGATGAAATTAATGTCCTCTCGGACCCAGCGTGCAAGACATGCAAGGCACTTATAACGTGGCTAAAAAGACATACAATTGACAACAGACAATACATGTAATTTCTGTATGTAAAGTGAGGTAGTGTCATCTGGAAAGTGAGGCAGTGACGTATGTAAAGTGAGGTCGTGACATGTGTAAAGTGAGGAAGTGACGTATATAATGTGACGTAATGTAGTAATGCAAAAACAAACAACAAGAAAGGGTTGAAGTGAGGTCTTGCAGAAAAAAAATGAGAAAGAACAAAAAATAGAGTTCAGGGTGATCGTACAGCATGTAGCGTGTACTCAGAGTTCGGTGAGTGTGGCAGTGGGAAGGGGCAGGGTGGCCAGGGCTGAGAGGGAGTTGAGTCTCCGGACTGCCTGGTGGCAGAAACTGTCCTTGAGCCTGCTGGTCTTGGCTCGGAGACTCCGCAGTCTCCTACCCGATGGCAGCACGCTGTAGAGGCTGTGGGAGGGGTGGGTGGGATCGCCAGCGATCCTGATTGCTCTGCGGGTGTGGCGGGTGTTGTAAATGTCCTGACGGGGGGGAAGAGAGACACCAATGATCTTCTCAGCTGTCCTCACGATGCGCTGCAGAGTCTTACGGCAGGACACGGTGCAGGCGCCGTACCACACGGTGATACAGCTGGTCAGGATGCTCTCGATGGTACAGCGGTAGAAGGAGGTCGTGATGGGGGTCGGGGCTCCAACTCTTTTGAGCTTGCGGAGGAAGTACAGGCGCTGGTGGGATCTCTTGGCCATTGATGCCGTGTTGTGGCTCCAGGACAGGTCTTCGGATATGTGCACTCCCAGGAACTTGGTGCTGCTCACTCTCTCCACTGCAGCACCGTCGATGGTTAGTGGAGCATGCTGGGGGCGCACTCTCCTGAAGTCCACAACAATCTCCTTCGTCTTCTCCACATCACGTTTAACGATTGATGTCAGGATAAAAATAATAAAATTGTTTGTGTGTGCATGCGTGTGTAAACCTGAGAAAAATATGGCTATAGTGAAAGGTTCTGTGTGGTGAAAAAATATTTATTGCTGCATACATGATTTCGTTTGGTTTCATTAGACTGAACATATTTTAATGGCTACAATTGAAAATTGCTCGACTCCAGCCAATAGTGTAGCCAGTTTGTGACAACCCCATAATGCACAATTTATATATTTACATGAATGAAATCCTCTCAGATAATTTGATGCATGTTAAAAAAAAGAGAGACCGAGGTGAGGTTTTAAAAACAAGAGCACAGGTCCCTGTTTTTAATTTTGTGAAGTTTAAATTTGATTCTAATCGTTATTGTACATTGATAAGGATATGAATAAATAGAGTTCACTGATGAGGGTGGTTTAATTAATGGCTGCTACATATCAAACGTTGCAGGGAGATTTCAGTGAAGGACACGAGAGCAGCCACATCTCACACTGAGCAGACATCAGTATTGACATTGTGTCTGCTCCGATGGATCAATCCCCACTCTGCCCTTGCTGAACCACGTCATTGAGAAGACTGGAAGAGCAAGTTCAATCCCCAGGTATCTTCTAAAAGTTTTGCAAGGATTTGTCTTTGTGTAGAATCCAGACCCGACAGCCCAGAACTTGGCAAATGAATTTTGACCGAAAATTGAATCTAGAATCTTGATAGAATGTCATTTGTCTGCGTTACTTCAACTGAACGAGATTTAAACGTAATAACCAAAAATAAATAAGTACTGTATCAGGTGACGAAATAAATAAATAAATAAATAAATAAATAAATACATAAATAAATACACACCCAAATACATAAATAAAAAATACCTATATATATATATATATATATCTTATTGTGCCATCAATTTTCCTGAATCGACACTTGTAGGGTCCAATTCTGTCTGAAACCTTCTGCACTCATTAAATATATGACTTTTGAGAAAACCTCTGCAGATGAAAATTTACTGGTATCTGTAGTACATCATTAAGGAAAACATTACAACACAAAGCATATATATATATATATATATATGCTATATATATATATATATATATATATATATATATATATATATATATATATATATATATATATATATATATATATATATATATATATATATATATATATATATATATATATATATATATATATATATATATATATATATATATATATATGCCGATGCTGACGTCTTAATGAGACCAGACGCTTGAATGTGTCTTATTATTTATTTTATTTCTGCAACACAGTATGGCAGAAGGGATGGGTGAAGTCGCATGGGTTTCGTCTTGTGATTAACATGAATCTCCTCCAGATTGTTTTGGAAACTATGGGCGGGACATGGTGCCACACTGCGCCGTTGCGTCACTTCCTTCATAATTTAATAATCTAAGTGCACAACTCCGTTACACACACATACATACATACATACATATATACATACATATATATATATATATATATATATATATATATATATATATATATATATATATATATATATATATATATATATATATATATTGGATTGGATTTGATATGCCTTTATTAGTTCCACAGCGGAGAAATTTACATTTCACAGCAGCAAAGTGATGAAAGGAATGAAAGAAGAAAAACAAAATACATGAGATATATATATATATATATATATATATATATATATATATATATATATATATATTCTGAGTTGGCAATAATGGGTTGCTTTTATCGCTTTGCTGCTGTGAAATGTAAATTTCTCCACTGCGAGACTAATAAAGGCAAATCCAATCCAATCCAATCCAAATTAACTTTAACATCTCACATACAACTGTCACTTTACAATAAACTGTGGGCCAGTTTCATTGCATTTAGAGACAGAACACCCTTCGGATGCATAATGGTAATGTTCGGTTGCACATGACAACCCAGTGGTATTGTTTAATAATCACTCTGACACCATTCAATCAACAAAGCTTCATGGTGAGATTTTTTTATCATGGTTCATTCAGGGTTTCATGAAATAAAATGTACAAGTGTCAACCTTGCACAACACAGTCGCATTACAAGCAAGACTAAATCTGCGTAAAGAGCAAGGTTTACTCGAAGGTGATTCGCTAGTTATCAGCTATCATTAGCCAATGCTATTTTGCACATTAAATTTAGTTAGAACTGCAACGCAAAGAAGCACAATGATTGTGAATCAGAATCAGAATACCTTTATTCGTCCCACAATGGGGAAATTTGTCCACAGCAGCAATTGGAAAGGAATGGGTCTGGGGTGGGGGTGAAAGGATAGAAAACAAGATATTCTAAGCATAACAAAATAAAAATGTCAACTGTATACTGTGCAAATGTAAATGTGCAAAACTGTTCAATTAAAAAAAAACTGTACATAGTGCAGAATCAAGAAATGCATTTTGATATATTGCAACAACCCATATTTACAAGTGTCCAGTTTTTTTTCTTCTTTTTTTTCAAATGTGATCATTGAGAATTGTGAAGCCTGACAGCAGTCGGTAGGAACGAGCGGCGGTACCTCTGCTTCTTGCAGCGCGGGTGTAATAGTCTCTGGCTAAAGTAGCTACCCAGTGCTGTCAGAGTGGGCAGGAGGGGGTGGGAGGTGCTGTCCATCATAGCTTTTAGTTTAGCTAGCGTGAAATGATACAAACTGCATTCTTCACATGCATAAAGACAAAACAAATTAACTTAATCTAATATCAATCAATAGACAAAAAAACAAAGCCGTGAACACAAAGGATAAACAAATGCATTATTTGGGTGCTTTTGGAAAAGGCCTGAGTGTCGATGTTACGATAATGTCGTTCAAACACTAATTTGTGTTGTAATGTTTTCCTTAATGATGTACTACAGATACCAGTAAATTTTCATCTGCAGAGGTTTTCTCAAAAGTCATATATTTAATGAGTGCAGAAGGTTTCAGACAGAATTGGACCCTACAAGTGTCGATTCAGGAAAATTGATGGCACAATAAGATGTATCGATAAAACATAGACGCCAGGCTAACAACGAACAAATAATGATGCCGGACAATAATAATAATAATAATAATAATAATAATAATAATAATAATAATAATAATAATAATAATAATAATAATGATAATAATGTGAAGAAAACAAGAAGCGCTTGGACACGGTAAGCAGAAAAACTACTAACAAAAAATAGGTTGAAACAAAAGAACAAGAAGATCTTATCCGCGTGGATGACAAACCGTAAATAGACTTAAAGCACGTATTTGTTTCGTTCTTATCCTTGATTTGTTTTCTCAGTTTTTTTTTACTCATGCCATTGCTTATGTTTTTCATTATTTAAATAAGAGCAATAAGATAACGTCTTGTGACAAGAGCAAGGCGAAAGTATCTGCCTATTTTAGATCCATATAAATCTCATGCAATTGTTCATGCTTTTTACAGGTCTCAATAGAGCGTGGTGATGAGCGGATCATTTAAATCTGGTGCGTTGAAGAAGAAAGATAGAACATTTTCGATCTGGCTCTCGAGGAACCAGGGTTCCCTAGCCCCGTTCCAGAGTGAAATATAACAATGTCACTGAAACTTAGCATATGAGAATTGTTAAATACATTGTTATTGTTTCACTGTTGAAGTCACAAGTTTCACTGCAAAGGTTATTGTCATTTTTCTACTGTGCAGGCTAATAGATGCTTGCATTGAAGATGCCAATTTTGATCAGTCCAGTTAACCAGGAAACAATAACAGATAGACAAGTACAGCAATAACTCCTCTAACACATTCCTCTCCCATTAACAAGACTTATAGCAACAAATATGCAATCCCTTTTCAGCTATCAGTTAGAAAAAAAGAACATGAGACTAACAGTGGTCAGACTTTCTGCAAATAAGCGGATGTGTATGTTTTTAGTGACTGGGGAAGAGAAAGATCGAGAAAAATGCAAGAACTGTCAACCACATTGATCATGATAAATGGAAATATTATTTTTAACATCGATGTAAAACAGCATTCATATCTGTCAACATGAAAATACATTTGCAGACCATCAATTATCATCAATAGCACCAAAAACTTTAAAAGCAACAAAATGAGGAATTTTCATAATCGTCAATGGCCTAAACATTAATACTCCGCTAAAACTGAAGACTGCGAGACTCACATACACACACAAAATATCAAATGAAGGCACATTAATGCATGTGACATGCCACAAACAACCACAAGCACCCAATGCAATGCTTGAAAGCAGAGGATCCCCTCAGACAGGCTTTTGACAATTCATTATTCGGCTGCAGTAGTTGAAGGGAGTCGACTTCTGTTGTCTGTTGTAAAGACTATCACTCAATTTAACTTGTCTTCTATCTGATGAATCATAAAACTGTATTTCGACAGGAATGTTGTATTACAATATCAAGGTCCACTAAGGAACTGGAAAGTGATATATATGCAGCTCAGACAAGACAGTTGTGCTCGTGAGTGGCCTGCATAAAAGAGAGTGAGAGACAGCGAAAGAGACAGAGGGAGAGAAAAAAAGAGAGAGAGAGAGACACACAGAGGGGTGGGTGAGGAGGGTGGCTTGGGGTCCCCCTGTAATGCTGCTCTCAGTACAAGCAGGGTGGCGTGATTTCTTTCTCTAATTTAATCACATTGGCCTGTCTTCCTGTCCGGCGCAAAGCACAACATCAGTCCCTTCTTAACAAGCAAGACATTACCAGAGGAGGAAGACCCTAAAGAACATGGTCTCACTTTATGCCAAGTCAGCTGTCCACCCATGGTGACTATGCAGGATGCAATAAATGTTTTATTTTTTCAACAGAGGGAAACACATTCCGTTTTACATCCAATTATTTTGTTGATTTTTGAATGAATCCAATTTGAATTTGTGGTAATGTTGACAGGTCCATATACAATTGTATCTATTCTTCATATTTTATGAGCTTGTTTAAACTCTTGATATTAAGGGCGAAGGAGAGAAAACCAGAAGCGGATCACTCGGTTTGTCTTTATAGACTAAAACAAGGTGCAGCACATTTGACATTCTGCAGTGAATACACAAGATATCCCACACGACTACATCTGTATTGTCTTGTGCTCAGCCTTCATTCTCTTCTTTGATGAAGGTTGGCAATATAGCTTGTGTTTTATTTGCTGGCACGGACAGCTCCGTCCAGCCTATCAAACAATGTCCCTGCATTCCCTTAGAAAATAGATGACGATAAAAGAACCCAGTTAACACATTTTACCAAAGCACAAATACAATCCAAATTCTGCAGTATGTCATTTGGGAATAACATCCAAAGCGCAGAACATTCAAACTGACTTGTTCAGTCAGCCAGCATAGCATGACAAAACTTTGAAAAAAAACTTTGAAAAGGATGTTTCCTTGATATGTCTACAGTCATATTCATCAATCCGATCATTTTAAACATGTTATTGAGGAAACTTATAAACATATCACAAGAACAAAGAAATCAGAGCAACTATTAATCTACTAAATAACTCATCCATGTGTTGCTTTCTCTCAGAAATGTCATTACTTATGTTCCTATGCAACCATCCAACTACTGCTCATTTTTTACGAGGGCAACACAAACTAGTGCATGTTACACCTACCAGCTGATGTCTTCTCTTTAAACTTTTCTCCCAAATGTGCTTCCTCTTCTTCCTGACAGCCTTTCCTTTACTTCTCCCCCAATTCACTTAACATGCTCAGTGGAAACGTCTGCTCGCGCGTTGCATGCAAACTAATTTTTTATGTTTGTTTTTTTTACGACTTCAGAGATGACTGGGGAATACGAGGAGGCAGAGTGGAGGGAGAGAGGATGACAGAGGGGTGGATGAGTGGAGATAATGGTTGGAGGGAGGGCGACCAATGGGCCAAGAGCCTCCTAATGGAAAAAGGGAATCAGGACACACCAATGAGGCACAGCCTGAAGAGAGGGAGCGAGGGAGAGTGAGAGTGAGAGAGTAGAGGGAAGCAAGGATGGAGAGAGCAGAGTTGGGAGGAGACGCTGTCAAGCAGACTGAGAAAGAGACCGAGCGAGAGAGAGATGAGAGCTTCATGTAGCCAATGTACCCAGGCGGTTGGAGGGAAGGAATCATGAAGAAAGGCAGGAAAGGAAGGATGTCAGAAAGATAGGAAGGAACGGACTTACCCGGCTTCTCTTAGCTGCATCCTTTCATACACTGCCTCGTAGATTCCACAAACACACACACCCTCCCCAACGATAGAGGCACACGCCACGCTGCTGCCGAGACTAACCAATAGCTGAAACAACAAAGGGAAGGATTGCCAAAGCCGACTGGTATACCCTAAAGCAATTCTGTCTGTTAACGTGCGTGTGTGTGCGCGGGCGTGTGTGTGTCTATGCATGTGTGGTGTGCGTGTGTGTCAGGGAGAGAGAGAGAGAAAATCGGTGTGTGTGTGTATGTGTATGTGTGTGAGTGTGCGTGTGTGTGTGAGAGCATGTGTTTTCTCTGAGGAAGAGGAGGAGGGATGTGAGTTGAAACCCCAAATGCTCCCTTCCCTGCTTTGGTTCTCTCTCCCTCCTTGTCTGTGGATGTGGCTCTCTCGGAACACTGTGCAATGTATGTCCTCCAACACTATGTATGTTCTCCCTCTCTCCCTCCTCCTTGCATCCCTTCATTCGCTCTCCCTTGCTCCTCTGCCTGTTAATGTGCCCTCCCTTCCCCTTCTCCCTCTTCTACATATATTTAGGGCTGCAGACTGTCTGCTCCCAGAGTCTGCTCTTCCCACGGGCCCAACGGAGCAATGGAGGGAGGGTGAAAGCGAGAGAACGGCAGACAAGATGATGGGGGCTGGGGAGGGTGGGGTAGGAGAGGTGAGGGGGTGCAGTGCATTTAATCCACAACACATTTTGTCACGTCCTTAAAGGGGCTCCGACACTGCCGTGAGTGTGTCTTTTTTTGTCCTGGCAGGGATACATTAAAAAGGAATGACAGATGCACAATAACATATGGTCTTCTTGTACACGTGCACATGCACATCATTGACCACTGCATGTGCTCTTGGCTGCCTTGAAGAGAGACTTATTCCATCCCAAGTCCAGCACCCTGAGACTGTACACAAGCCGTAAGGAAGGAGGCCGGGGACTAGTGAGTGTGAGAGCCACTGTCCAGGATGAAACATCCAAGCTCCATGAATACATCAAAGTGAAGGCTCCAACGGATGATGTTCTCAGAGAATGTCTCAGACAATGGGGAACAGAGGATGAGGTGCTGGAAGAGGGACAATTATGGGAGGAAAAGCCCCTACACGGGATGTACCACAGAACCATAACAGAAGTGGCTGATCTCAAGAAGTCCTATCAGTGGCGAGAGAGGGCTGGCCTAAAGGACAGCACAGAGGCCCTCAAGAGCTCAAGAGCAGGCCCTGAACACCAGAGCCATAGAGGCAGGGATATACCACACCAGGCAAGACCCAAGGTGTAGGTTGTGCAAAGAGGCACCTGAGACAATCCAACACATAACTGCAGGGTGTAAGATGCTGGCAGGGAAAGCCTACATGGAACGCCATAAGCAGGTGGCTGGCATAGTCTACCAAAACATCTGTGCGGAGTATGAACTGGAAACCCCAAGGTCAAAATGGGAAACACCTCCCAAGATAGTACAGAATGACCGAGCAAAGATCCTGTGGGACTTCCAGATACAGACTGACAAGATGGTCATGGCCAACCATCCAGATATCGTGGTCATTGTTAAAGGGCAAAGGCGTTGTCGTGGAAGTAGCGGTCCCGAGTGATGGAAACATCAGAAAGAAGGAACATGAGAAAATCGAGAAATACCAAGGGCTCAGAGAGGAGCTGGAGAGAGCCTGGAAGGTAAAGGTGACAGTCGTGCCTGTGGTGGTCGGAGCACTTGGGGCAGTGACCCCCAAACTCGATGAGTGGTTGCAACAGATCCCGGGAACAACATCGGATATCTCGGTCCAGAAAAGCGCAGTGCTGGGAACAGCACGGATACTGCGCAGAACCTTCAGGCTTCCTGGCCTCTGGAAGAGGACCCGAGCCAAAATGGGGGGACACCACCCATGAGGGGTGAGACGAGGAGAGATATATATATATATATATATATATATATATATATATATATATATATGTAACAGAGTTGTGCACTTAGATTATTAAATTATGAAGGAAGTGACGCAACGGCGCACAGTGTGGCACCATGTCCCGCCCATAGTTTCCAGAACAATCTCGAGGAGATTCAGGGTGAGTCGCAAATTTCTCTTGGTCTCGATTAATGCGCATTTTCATGACAATATCTTATTTTGTTTCCCCTTTTGTACTGTCTAGTGTTATCTAATTAGTTCCCTCATTCATTTCGAGTCCAGATTACTTTTTGTGTCATTATTTACTTCACGTTTTGTCGAGTGGAACTTTGAAGCACATGTGCTTCATAGTGCTTTTCTATTGCGCAGTCAATCACAAGACGAAACCCATGCGACTTCACCCATCCCTTCTGCCATACTGTGTTGCAGGTAATAATTGCTTCATTTCGTTTTAATTGTACAATATTTAGTTTCATATATATATATATATATATATATATATATATATATATATATATATATATATATACATATATACATACATATATATATACATGTGCTTCATAGTGCTTTTCTATTGCGCAGTCAATCACAAGACGAAACCCATGCGACTTCACCCATCCCTTCTGCCATACTGTGTTGCAGGTAATAATTGCTTCATTTCGTTTTAATTGTACAATATTTAGTTTCATATATATATATATATATATATATATATATATATATATATATATATATATATATATATATATATATATATATATATATATATATATATATATATATTTATTTATCAACCATGTTGATGTTATTTCACTACGGTAATAATTCAAATCAGATCGGAAATTGGCTAAAATCTTGTCGGAAGAACATCTGCGGCCCACGGTTGAAGGCGGCTGAGCCTTCCCTCCCAACCTTAAAGGGCCATTAACAAACCCCTTGTAATGCCGTTTACCCGAAAATACTTACGCCTAAATTTCTAAAGCGAATCGAACCCTTGTTCTAAGGGAAGGGCCCACCGTTTCCTTCCACCTTCACCAAACCGGGTTGCAACAAAACCGATAAAAGCCACGGCTCATTGGAAAACCATTTCTTGTGGCCTCCCATTGGTAATCCATTCAGATTCGGTTTAAGACAAAAGGTCTTCTGGCAAAATCGGCTGTTCAAACCTTCCAAGAAGTGATGTACCAAAATATTTGGGCCCGGGGGGAATTCTTAAAATTTGTTGGTTAAGTTCCCAGCCAATTCACGTTCCGACAACGGCCCCCAAAACTGTTGTGGCAAATCTTCAATTTTCGAACGAACCTATTTGGAGGGGGCGGGAGGTTTGGCACAGGGTTCGGCCCCCATTCAGCCGGGGCCCTCCAATGAGTGCCACCTGCCTCCCACTGGTGGGTGTGGGTTAGATGTTTCGGTGGGCGGCGCTCTTTCGCGCGGGCCTGCCGTTGGGACCCTCCCATTTCAAATAGGCGCTTCTGTCACGGTGGCCGCCGTCTTGCGATTGTGCCAAATTTCGGCCCGGGCAGCCGCTGGCCAGCATCCCCCAATTAGTGAAAAGTTGGCAATGGGCAAATTTCGGTCAAGCCTTTGAATAGGGAAAGATATTTAGAAAAAATCGGACAATGTACGTTTTCATTTACCAACGATGACAAGCGGCACTAAAAAAATTTGAATTCAGGCATTAATTAATCAATTTGAAAATTTTTGGGATATAAAAGGTGCTTTCCACTCTAAGAATCCCAATAAGTGTTTCCTGATGGACCTTTGGTATTAATCATGAATTATGAGGAATATTTCTATTTAAAGGGAATTGAATCTTAAAATTTTATCAGGAATGAACAGAATGGAGGAATAACCATTGCAGACTCAAAATGAGATGGCTCATTGAACTTTCTAACTACAGTGCTACCTCGACTTACGAACACCTTTAGCTGACGAACTTTTCGCCTTACGAACATTAAATTCACGAGAATATAATCTTGACATACAAACTAGTTCTCGGCAAACGAACCAAAACACACAGCACCACGGTGGCTGGCGGACTAGTTTTCGGCGGATGAACACCAAACCAGCCGGTCGAACAGTGCCACTGTGGCTGGCGGACTAGTTTTCCACACACCCTTTGTGCAGACGTTGTTTGCTATCGAGTGGAGTACTTTTGCAATTATGGGACCGAAAAAGACGCCACTACAGGCTTGTTTTAAGTCGAAGAGGACACAAAAAAAAATTACGGTCCATCAGAAGAAGGAGATCATTGAAAAACATGAACAAGGTGTGCGTTTGTGTGACTTAGCATCCTAGTACCAGGATGCTAAGTCGACCATTGCTAGGTGTGGCTAGGGGTGTTTCTGTGTTGTGTAAACAACGGTCTCAGGCAATAGATGAGTTTGAAAAGTCTGTTGATTTGGATTAACGAAAAGCATCTAGCAGGGGACCATGTGATGAGGGTATTATCGCCAAGAAAGCAAGGCTACTTCACTCGGATATCATCAAGAAGCAACTACATCAATGACCATCACAAGGGTCAATGAAACGATAGTGCAGTTTATTTCTTTAATTACAATACAATAGCACATTTATTATACATAAAATAGGTATATGTTGTGTAGTTTTAAGGCTTATTTAGTAGAAAGTAATGTTTTATGGGGACGCCTTACACACTCTTTCTGGGAACGAATTAAGTTCGTAAAATGAGGTATCACTGTATTTCAACTAAAGAATTTGATTCAAATAAATGTTCCTTTTCTGTTCAGGATTAAAAGAAAAATAATTTTAATATGATTTGATAATTACAAAATGATGTTGAAAAATCTTGTGTTTTTTCGTCATACATTTATTAATCTAAAAATTAATAATTTTGTGATCGCTTATGATGTCAAGTTTTCAGTTGCCAAGCAGTTGCTGACATCCTTATGTTGTAACCTTCATTTATGAGCATTGGGCACATGACCTAATGTCTTTGAGTAGTGAAGCATGGATTGATCACTTTATCAGGAGGTTACCCTCTCTTCCATGCATTGTACATTCCAGTAACTTGATAATTGAATCAACTTTTATTTTTGACTTTTTTAAAATATGATTTCACTTCCAGGGGAAACGGTAACTAAAATGTGAACGATGACCAAAATGATTTTGACACCCCTGACCTACTATGTGTCAATAAATTTGTTCAGGGATGTTTTTCCAGATACAAAGTAGTTGGTGGAAGTTTAGGAGGAGCACTGAACTCCATTTCTGTAATATTCTGAGAAAGAAATATGCAATTATCGACCCATGGCACAGTGTCAAGCAACTCCAAAATGTCAAACAAAGTTACCAAACTGGCCTCTAGTAACTTACAATAGGAGTGAACAATAGACTCACTGCGTGGGCTGAAACAACAATCCAGAGGAAACTATTGCTGCACGTTAAGTGGGTGGCACTTAACGATATCTCAATCGACAATCCGGAGTCTCGACCCCAAAGCCATAAGCCTGTGATAGCCCACGGACTGTCCCGTGATAGGCAGAATAGTGCCACTGGGCATAAAGTAGAAAAAACTAAACTAGTACTTCCGATCATATCTGGTACAGTATCAACACTTCGATGGCACCAACGTTCTTTTTTATTTCTGTTGGGATTAATTACTTTGAATATACGTTGTATAAATTGGAGCAATACCATCACTTTTAATCTTTACCCATAATTTTTTTGAATATACATTTGCAATTGCTCCATTAATACACATTATATATTGTCTACTTTCAATAATTAAGAACTTTAGAAAAATACATTTACCGGTTGTCTTTTAGGCAGATATAATATTCACATTTTATATACTCTACATATTATTACTGCATTATTACAGATCTTGGTTAAAGCATGTACAGAGTACTCGGTAATTATTACCAGCCTTGGTTAAGAAGGGTTGTTGAGCTTTGAATATTTTTGTCCAAATAAAATTAGGTCAATGTTTAAAAGAAAAACTAACAGAGTTAAGGAAATAATCCCATGTTATGAACTAATTGTTTTCCATCGAATCATATACAGTATATACATGCATACATTGTTTAATCTTCTTATCCTCACAGAGGTTGTGCTAGAGTTTATCTGCCCCTCTTTGGGCAGTAGGTGGGACACACCCTCAACTTGTTCCCAGCCAATCACAGGGCACACAGAGTCGAACAACCGTCCGCGCTCCAACTCACACAGACAGACAATTTCGAACATTTTATTAACCTGTGTCGCATGTTTTCGCAATGTAGAATGAAACCAGTGTTCCCTGAGAAAACCCACACAGGCACAGCGGAGAACATGCAAACTCCACACACTAAGTCAAACCTTGAACCTCTGCACTGTGAGGCCAATGTGCTCACCAGTGTTAGCCAATGGGCTAACTGAGGTCTGCCACAATTATCAACCCTGATGTTAGTACTTTGCACAGCCCCCATTTGTGAAGCAGCACCTCATCTCCTCATATGTTTCACAAAATGGAATACAGAGAGAGGAATGTTGGACCATTCATTTTTGGGTAATCTCTTTAAATCATCCAGCGACCTCTCCTCTTCAGCCCTTTCTATGTGTTTTTAATAGAGTTGAGGTCTGGGGATGAGATCGCCATGGGAAGCTGTTGAGCAGAGTCGGGAACGTATGGCTCGCGAGCCATATATTGCTCTTTTGATGATTGCATATGGCTCACCAATAAAACTAAATACATATTCTCACTCGCCGTTTATTTCCTGTTGGGGCTGCAGTTGGCGGAAAGCGAAATTTTGATTGGATGATACTGGCCCCTCATGTTAAAACAGGTAAACGCCCCTTTAAATGAGCACGACGAGTAAAAAAAAAAAAAAAAAAGATGAGTACGCTCCAGCTTGAATGCACCGGGGAATTCGCGATTCTAATTTGCAATGAAACAATAACATTGATGAAACAGTCGAATGTCAGTGATATTTTAACAAGCCCCATTTTAACGTTAGCATCAATATACTTCTGCGAGAAGATATTGCAGCTAGCAAGTGTGGAATCTAATGAGCCGTGTGCAGGCTAGCTAGCAGTAACACCGCCTATGGACCCGGCAAATTGACTTTCATTCCGATCGTATGGCTGGATTTTTACCAATCATGAGGAACGGTAAACCATTCATTGTAACGGTGAGTACTATCACAAAGTTATTTTAAATAATACATTCTGACATTTTGTTGAAAAGTGGCCGCGCGTGCGTGCGTGTTTGCATGCGCGTGCACTCGCGTGTGTGTGGCTCTCACTGAAAAACATTTCTACATATTTTACTTTTATGGCTCTCTTAGTCAAAAAGGTTCCCGACCCCTGTTGTTGAGTCTGAATATGCTGAACCACATCTACGCTTTTCAGTACAAGAGTACAGAGCTGCAATAAAAATGTAATTATTTTTTAATACGTCCTAACCAGGAGTGCCAACAATAATAGAGGGTACTCAAATTATTTCCTTACTGTTTTCATGACGAAAATTATGACATAATTTAAACAATTCTAAGACCACCAGTGCTTCACAACCATCAAGGATAGACCGTGCCTCCATCTAACACCAAAGGTCTTTGCCAAAGATGTCTAGCTTGCCTTGGCAACCGTTCCAGACACTCCTCTCTTCTTTTGTCCACCCCCTCACAAACATTGCTTAGTACGTGTTGTGGTTTAACCTGAAATCTGTCATAAGGTTTGTTTTGTTGCCACACCAAATACTGACAGCTATTGCTGGGTTTCAAGTCGTAGCCATCGATTCCATAGGTCAATCATTCTTAATACTTTATCAACAGTTATCATGTTTCAAATTCACAAATATATAAACTAGGCCACCGCAGGATAATCGGTCAGGATGATTTTTGAAGATACGAAATTTCCCAACAATGGTTCAAAGGAACAAATCGAACTCCCCACTGCAAATGTGTATTGGTCTATGTCAGGTGCTGTTTTTGGTAGACATAATATGTATTATTAAGCAATTAAATTATGCTTGGAAAGACTGGATATAGTCACACATCTTTCCATTATATATAGTGCTTGTCCTCTTCAGGGTTACAGGGACTCCATCTGACAAGCAAAAGCCAGACTACGCCCCGGACTGGTTGGCAGTCAATCAAAGGGCACCAAAAGAGACATCAATCATTCACACTCACACTGAGTGGGAATGGAACCTATCGCGCCTCAGTGGAAATCATAGGAGTGAGCTGCTCCACAAGCAATGACTGCTTTTATATTGAACATACCATGTGGCATTAGCCGTACAAAGTGTGCATTTTTTTCACCAAAACCTTTTTTTTCATCTAACAACAAATAGACATGCACAGTAATGAATAAGTCAATGCATTCACGGTTAAATTTTCTGCATGCGATTCGTAAATGTAATACTCACACACCAACTTGCATATGTAAATTCAGCAGCATCCAAAAGAGAACAAAGGCATGGCATGAGTTTCAACAACAGGGCATAAATAAACATTACACGTCGATTATGCAGGCACACGCACAAATTCAAGCTCCGACAGACACTCAAACACACACCTTACGCACCCCCCACCGCATGATCCTGTACACCTTATTCCTAAAAGTAAAACCTTGCATCATTTCACAGCCTCTCACATACTCACCCCCCCAAAAAATCCATGGCATATGACCTTCTGTGGGACAGATAAAGAATGTGCTTATCAGTCATGCAAATGAGGCTGAATTCATTTTCCACAACAGATGGCCCCATAGATAATGATGATGGAGGAGAGAAAATTAAATGTCTCTCGTTCTGTGACCATGGCAACCGCGCCTCTGCGGCGTAATATCAATTATAAGTGTGCCGCATAGTAAGGTTGTCAGTCCTGTGGATCAAACCCTTCCGTGATGGGCCGGGGCAAGTAGGGTGATCTCGCGCTCAAAGTTTACTTAACTCTCACTAGCACTTCAGGAGGGTTTAGACTTTAGAGCAGGGGTGTCAAACTCATTTCGCATCGCGGGCCACATACGGCCTAGGGAGATGTCAAGTGGGCCGGACCATTAAAATTATACCATACTCTGCTAAAAATAGCAAAAATATGATGTCTTTCCTTTGTTTTGGTGTAAAGAAGTACAAGAACATTAGGAAAATATTGACATTTAATGAACTATCCTTTTACAAAACATTTCATGAAACACCTCATCTTTCCTTAGACAAATGTGCAATTTACTTTTATCATTCACAAATATGCATTGCAATTGATCCCAATGATTATACAAAGGCACAAAACTTTAATTTGTACTGAAAAATATAGTAATGCACTTTAAGATTAAATGAGGCTTTTAAAGAAAGGGATTTTTTTAAACCACTTACACATACGCATATAAAATCTAAATGTAATCCCTGCGTACACCTTACAAACTAAGGGGAGTGATTCTAAATTTGTAATGAAGAAAGTGTTCACGTGTCCTGTAAATCTGTAAACTTCATACATGAAACATACATACACATACAATACATACTGAAAATATATGGAGTTGTATGAACAGTATAATTCCATCACAGAACTTTTGTTTTGAAGCTGCTGACTAACATTAAAGTGTGGTATGGCAGGCTGTGGGTAATGTTGCTGTCGCTGAGAAGTTTGTCAAACTGACGATGGTTCAGACCTCTGGAAATTCACAGTGCGAACAACCACCTCCGTGACGTGGTCCATTTTCAGCGACTTGCAACACAATGCCTCCTGGTGCAAAATACAGTGAAATGTCCAGAAACGATCTCCTCCATTAAGGGCTTGTACTTTGTCTTTGAACTTTGTCACGACACCTGCTTTCTTTCCGACCATGGATGACGCCCCGTCTGTAGCCAGGCTGACAGCGCGGGACCAGTTCACTCCAACTCTGTCCAATACAGCAACGACAGAGCCGAAAATGTCCTCGGCTGTTGTGGTGTCCATCATTAGCACCAACTCAAGAAACTCTTCAGTAACAGTCAACGTCTCATCAACTCCTCGAATAAATAAGGTCCGTTGGGCCACGTCTGTGATGTCAGTGCTCACGTCAATTGCCACGGAAAATGCAATAAATCCTCTCTGCTATAGTATTCCTCGTCAGGCTAATATTGGCAAAAGCTTGTCGCTTCTCGGAACATACAAGTTCAGCCGCCTTCATCATGCATCGTTTAACAAACTCACTGTCGAAATAGGGCCTCGATGCTAATGCTATTTCACTAGCAATTAGGTAGCTGGCTTTTACCGCTGCTTCACTGACTTCTCGGCTCTGGATGAAAGTTGACTGCTGTTTCCTCAGACCCGCCAGCAATTCGTTAATCTCTTCTCTTCTCTTCTCTTCTCTTCTCTTCTCTTCTCTTCTCTTCTCTTCTCTTCTCTTCTCTTCTCTTCTCTTCTCTTCTCTTCTCAGTTGTCCTTGCAACCCGTCATATTTTTTCGCTGTGATGAGTCCCGTAGTGGTGTCGAATATTATATTCCTTCAATACCGAAACTTGTTGCAAACACACCAAGCACAAAGGTTTTCCGTGCATCTCTGTAAATAAATAGGACGTGGTCCATTTTTCTTTGAAAATTCTACACTCCTTATCTACTTTTCTCCGTTTGGAAAACGACATTTTGGCTAATGAGGGTGTAGCGGAGAGGTAGAGACCAAGATATTAACAACGTCGTAACAAGCAGCAGATGGCGCATTGACACCGTCGGCTGTTTTCAGTCTGTCTCAGTGATGCGGCGTGTCTTCTACTCTGATGGAAAGAGTGCGCCCCTTAGCGGATAATCCATGAATTGCAGTGAATCAAAAATATTAATTCCATGTCTTTTATGCATTTTTCCACTTTCAAATTATCCTGCGGGCCTGATCGAACCTCTTCGGGGGCCGGTTCCGGCCCGCGGGCCGTATGTTTGACACCACTGCTTTAGAGGTTGTGCCATTTTGGTGAATTGCTAGGCAAATCAAATGTTTACATTTTCCTTCCCGCCTTGACGACCAATCCTTGGTGGACCACACTTTTCATGTGACAGAAATAGTATATTACTTATCCAAGGGGAATCCAAGCAAAATTAGTCAATTTGTGAACAACTGATGAAACAAACAAAGAAATACCAGAGGAAACAAAAAAAATACCCTTACTCAATAAACGGATACGTTACTGTAATGTGCCACAGCAAGGAAAAGAAAAGGGAAGGGGAAAAAGTGTAAAAGTGTAAAAGTGTGACTTGAAAGATCGCCAAAAAACATGAAGGTAAGTAAGGAGTGGTTCGCCTTAGCTTGCGTTGCAGTACGGCGTACATAATTTGAAATGATTAATAAACGCGAACACAAGCGGAAATGCAGACAACTCACCACACATGCGCATGTTATGCTTTTATCAATCAGACCATACGCAGCGATAAAAAATCATGATTGAATATGACTCGGCTGGTTTGTCATTACAATAGTAGCGATCGGCGGAGGCATTGTTTTTGGCTTCCAGCAGTTTAGACTAACTGGATTTGAGTCAAAATGTTTTTTTTAAGATCAAATCACATTTTTTCCTGTATAACAGTTGTAGCACGCCGTACATTATTTGAAATGCTAAAGAAAACTTGTAAAATACGGGGAAAACATACATGTTGACAGGTATGAATTCTGCATACCCGAGAGGAGGGAAAAGGAATGGAAAAGAGAACATGTTCCCTGCCTGGGATCATTTTGAGCAGATCTCTGCTAAAAGGGTACAAATTACAATAACCAGTGTGAATATATAATGTAAAATACAGTGACAATAAGGTGTATCACTGATTTTAATGTATTTTACTTGCTGAAATTTTAAAAGGTGAAGTGTAAACTTTGTTCTAAAGAACTTGGGTACAACCCTTCCCTCATTAAAAATGAATTAAAAACTGTGTCTAGGTCCTTGTTTGTGTGTCAATGTCGAAACTAGTAAAACAATTCTTTCAAGTAACACAGGCACAGTTATTCACATCACAACTCCCTGCCTTTTATCACGGTCTGTCATGACATTTATTATCAACATGATGACGCAGTAGAGCAAGTGAAGCCCAATGATGCATCGGCCAAAAAGTGAACCATTTGCGTGGAATGGTCATTGGTTTTATAAGGCATCATATTCCCATCACTATACAGAATACAAGCTCCAAGAGTGTCTGAGGTTGCATTTTGGATTTACCAGATGGAGCTACACTAAAGGCAATACAAAATAATACAATAAAGCTTTATTCATATCACAGTCAGTATACCTGTAACAAAGCACTTTACAGAGCATGTAAAATATCTCATCCAGGAAAACCGAATAATGATCCATATAAGAATCAGAAACACGCTGCACTACTATCATCATCAAAAAATTGCAAAGAGGCACTATACAGTTCTATTTGGGTTACTGTTTAAAGAGTTAATGGCTTGGTGGAAGAAGCTGTTTAAATGTCTGCTGCATTTGGTGCGCATGGATCGGTAGTGCTTGCCTGAGGGAGTAGCTGGAAAAGGTGGCGGGCAGGAGGGTACATCAGATTATAAGGAGGACTGTCAGCTTTTGAGAACATATTATCAATTTAGGTGCACCTTGTAGTGCGGAAAGTTGATCTTTCATCGTTTTAAGAATATCTAGCCATTTGTGTTCTCCTGCACGTACTCTTAAAACAGGTGCAGATCTCGCACCTGTGTCATTGCACCCCACCAATCTCTGTTTGGTTTGCATCTTTGATCATTCTTCCGCTTTTTCACTTGTCAAGCTTTCTCTTTCAAATACCAAGGGATGCAGGTTTCGATGGTCGCGTGCAAATGTGGGAGGAATCCAGACATATTGCCTTAAAAAATAAACACATTTATAGACAGTCTTCGGTTCAAAATTGTGATCAATATGGCTATTCTCCTTGATGTAACGCAACTCAAAATCCCTCAGTCTACAAATGTTGCAGCATATAAATAAATCCAGGGCAATCTGTTTGTCGAGTGGTTCTCAGATTGACTTCACAGAGCAGAGGTTGCGGATTAAAGCCCCGCTTCGGCCTATGCGGTTTTTCTCCGGGTCCTCCAGTTCCCTACACATTCAAAAAACCTACATGGCAGGCTGATTGAACACTCCAAATTGTCCCTTGGTGTGAGTGTGGACAGTTGTTTGTCTCAATGTGCCCTGCGATTTGCTGGCAACCTATTCAGGGTGTCCCCGCCTCGTGCCCAAAGACAGCTGGTATGGGCTCCAACACCCCCCGTGACGCGATGGATTGTAGGGTGAGTTGTCAAGGTCAACCAGACTGCTTGTAAACTATTGGGGAGAACAGCGATTTAGCCCCGCATGCCCATATCTTGTATAGTTCGGGTTTAATCTGGTGTCACAAATCAGACACAGTTTTACTTACTATTTAAACAATGTATTAATCTTGTACTCTGTTCAATTAAAACATAAAAAAAGACTTGGCATGCAAGGTGGTAGCCCCCCAAAATAAAATTCATTGACACAATGAAATTCCTATACAGGCATTATACAGACATTGCACATAATTTTGTTCATGTTCGTAGCAACTCCAGGCTGTCAAACTACATGATCCATGACCGCTTTGTACTGACACAATTGCATGTTGTAATCCACCGTACCACTAACTTAAATTTGAAGCTGCTCTCTCTTACTTTCATAACTTTGCTGCTGTTAATTGTAAATTTCTCCACTGTGAGACCAATGAAGGTTATCTGATGTAATCCTTTTTAAGATCAATTTAGTACTGTACATACAATATTTTTGTATGAGTGTGATATCATCACCTCCTCTCGAGCTTTGTCTGGCTTTTCAGTCATTGTTTCTCCATCACTCTTCCTAGCTCTCCGTTTTGTACGCACTGAACTCCGACCACCTCTCTTCCTCTGGGTCTGCCTGCCAGACGCTCTCAATATAGCATTGCTCATAAACACACAGACGGAGGGGAAGAGGGAGCAAGAGAGTGAGAGAAAGGCTCCTGTGACAGTAATAAAAATGAGTGAGGGGCCGGAGAGAGATGGCAATGGGTGGCGAACAGGTGGGAGGAGAGAAGGTGGCAGAAGAGGACACACAATTCCATAGAGCAGTTTGAACACTGAGATGATGAGTGAGCAACGCTGACTGCCCCCCCCATACAAACACACACGCACACACACACCCACATATACACACACACGCAAACACACACACACACACACACACACACACACACACACACACACACACACACACACACACGCACACACACGCACACACACACGCACACACACACACACACACGCACACTCACTTGTGTGCTGAAGTTGTTCAATGTGTGTCCCAAATCTTTATCGCAATAGAAATGGCAAGGATAGAAAAAATATATATTGTAGGTAGCCACAATGTAGTTTGTTATCAGAGGGGCTAAATGTTTGGCTATAACTTCTAATTTCGTGCATAATAATAATGAGCCATCTACCTCTGGTTGATGGCCTCGAGAAGACTCAACTGTGTGATCTATGCCAACTTGATGTAACAGCAAATGGCAAAATACAGGTACGATCCGATTTACGACCGGGTTCCGCTCTGACAAGTCAAAATCCATTCAAAATGGCCAACGTGACGTTTACACGACAGGATAGTATACGATGTCAATCTGTTGTTTTTAAGTAACATTTTCTATTGAATAATATTATATACCAAACTGTTTATAGTTCATTTATAAATGTTATAACTTTTAGTGTCATTTTTATCATTTTATATTTAATATTATCAATTTTTATTACTATATAACTGTACCTGTAATGTACCTGTTTACTGTACAATTCTTTGATACATTTTATAATAACCTTATTGTGCCGTTTTTATCATTTTATATTTCAAATTATCGATTTAGATTTTATATTTAGATTTTATGTAGTGGGATAAAGAAAACACTTATACATAACAAATACAGCTGTTGAAAAATCGCTCTCCCTGCAAACGGCCAGAAGAGGTTGCCTGACACACACGCTCGGACTTGATGGTTGTGGCTCCCCAATAAGCAGAAAGGAGGGAGCAGCAGGTTGTATTTGACAAATTGTATTAAAATAAAGTCAGCAGGAACAAAAACCTAAAACATCAAAGTCATCCAAACAGAAAAGTACAAAGTATCAAAGAAAACCATGCATAAAAATCTGCCAAGATGAAAGAAACCTGACAGGGTGAAGCAAACACATGACCCGACACGGAATGGTTGTGCTGGGAGTCCTTTTAACTACCACTGATTGGAACGACCGAAAAAAAAGGTCTGGTGGTCGTGGTTGTAAGTAAGTGGGTCAGGGTGGTCGTAAATTGCACCGGTCATAATTGGGATCAGAATCAGATCAGAATCAGAATCATCTTTATTTCCAAGTATGTAGAACACACAAACAATTTGTTTCCGGTCGCACACACTGCACTAGTATCATCATCAAAAAATTGCAAAGAGGCACTATACAGGTCCATTTGGGCTACTGTTCAAAGAGTTAATGACTTGGGGGGAAAAGCTGTTTAAATGTCTGCTGGATTTGGTGCGCATGTATCGGTAACGCCTGCCTGAGGCTGTAGCTGGACTGTTACCTGTATCATAAATGGAAAAATATCACACACTCGCACACATACATGCATATCCTGTATATATAAGCTTGAGGGTTTTGCGCAGTATCCATGCAGTTCCCGGATCTGGGCTTTTCTGGACCGAGATATCCGATGTATTTCTCCGTGATCTGTTGCAGCCACTGTCTAGTTTTGGGGTCACTGCGCACGTGTGCTCCGACCAACACAGGCACGGCTGTCATCTTCACCTTCCAGTCTCTCTCTCGCTCCTCTCTGAGCCTGTGGTATTCCTTTAGTTTCTCGCGTTCCTTCTTTCTTATGTTTCCATCATTCAGGACGGTGACATCCACAACAATTGCTTTCCTCAGCCCTTTATCGATGATATCTGGTTGGTTGGCCATTACCATCTTGTCAGTCTGTATCTGGAAGTCCCACAGGATCTTTGCCCGGTCATTCTCTACCACCTTTGTAGGGTTTTCCCATTTTTGACCTTGGAGTTTCCAGTTTTTACTCCACACAAATGTTTCAGTAGACTATGCCAGCCACCTGGTTATGGCGCTCCATGTAGGCTTTCCCTTCCAGCATCTTACACCCTGCAGTAATGTGTTGGATTGTCTCAGGTGCCTCTTTGCACAACCTACACATTGGATCTTGTCTGGGGTGATGTATCTTTGCCTCTATGGCTCTGGTGCTCATAGCCTGCTCTTGATCACCCAGAATGAATGCCTCTGTGATGTCCTTTAGGCCAGCCCTATCTAGCCACTGATAGGACTTCGTGAGATCAGCTACTTCAATATGGTTCGATGGTACATGATTGTCCCTTCTCCAATACCTGATTTTTTGGTCCCCATTGTCTGAGAAATTCTCTGAGTACATCATCCGTTGGAGCCTTCTCTTTGATGTGCTCATGGAGCTTGGCTGTGTCACCCTGGACAGTGGCTCTAACACTCATTTGTCCCCGGCCTCCTTCCTTCCGGCTTGTGTACAGTCTTGGGGTGCTGAATTTGGGATGGTACCCTCCATGCATGGTCAGGAGCTTTCGGGGCTTAAACCTTATACCTACAAACATCATCGCCCTTCAGAAGACACCAAAAATGCTATGTTGGTTTTTTGCCTTTGCATCTTAACAGAGAGGAAGGCAATTTCAATGCTGTCATTTTGGTCAGTATTTTACGAGAAAAAAAACATCCATAGATGCAGACTGACTCAAAGTATATACTTATGAAAAACTAGTAAACTCACTAAAACGTGACATGAGGTTCCGCCTGACCCGGGCGCTAAATAATGTGCTTATGTCTTTTTTGGACTGTTGCTTCCAAATTTCCATGAAACTATGACAGGAAATTGTGTATAGCTAAGAGAGTGAACACATCATACAGCACAAATTGCTGGCTACATGCTGGTCCTCCTCATTTGTACTCTCCTACCCCACCACATTTTCATATCATGGAGGGTTCTGCCATCGCTTCCACTCCTTCAAGCCGTCCAAGCCGACATGTGAAGATGAGGTGTAGATTTTGGCTTGGTGCCCCACTTAGCAGCTATCAAGGAATACAGTGGGACCTTGGCTTACAAACTTAATTGGTTCCCAGACAGAGTGTGTAAGGCGAAAAGTGTGTGTCCCAAAAAATAATTTCCCATAGGAAACCAGTAAATTGAGAATAATCCGTTCCCAGGCTATGCTGGTAATGCTGATGAGGGTCGTTATGCTGACGAGGTGATACCGGTGGGATTGGGGGTAATAGGCCAGTCGTTAGTCAGGAATGTAGGAACAATCAGTGGGGCCACAGGGAGGGGTCTTCTGCCCCCCCCAACCTGAGAGTAGGGACCTATCATAGCTGTGACCGGCGCCACCATGTCTGGACATTAGGGATATATAAATAGGGCCGATACGACCAGTCAGACTTTAGTTCGCTGACGAAGCCTCTTGGATAGGAGGCGAAACGTCCGAAACCTTCACATTTGTACAGATGACGGCTGAAGAAACCTTCTCATCAATCCGTTCCCACGTCCCTATAAAACCTAATTTTCTACTTTGTCATTTTCTAAACCTTAAAACTACACAAAATATACCTTACGCCATTTTGTTTTTGGGAAAATGGCCTCACTCTCTCTCTCTGTCTATAACCCCATCCCCCAGTGCTGCGTTCTTGACCAATCACATGGCTTTAACCGACGACGGGGGCGGGGAATAGAGGACAAAAAAGTCCGCTGCCATTTCCTTGTTTGGAGAACGGGCTCATTCACAAACAACACATTACTCATTGTGGAAGGTCCGTGTGTATCCCGAAAAATAGTTTGTATGCCAAGGTAAAATTTTCATAAATGTAACGTTCGTAAACCGAAAAGTTCGTAAGCCAAGGGGTTCGTAAACCGAGGTCCCACTGTATATACTTGTTAGCTTCTTCCACCAGAAAACTGTAATGTGCCACACACTATACTTTATCAGATTTTTAGAAGGCGAGAGCCCCTTCACATTAGGAAAAATATTTGCTCTTACAGTATAAAGGTAATATCCAACTTACGAGCGAGTTCCGTTTCGACCAAACGGTCATAATTCAAAATGGTCGTGAGTCGAAATCCATTCAAAATGTTGATAGACTTGCAAACGACCTCATTTGGCCGCCACGGGGGTGGGCGGGAGTGGGTCTGGGTCACCGATGTTTTTCCGGTTGCTCTCTCCCCAGCCTTACCACGCTCTCGGCGGCGGCGCGCGCCCCAACCCCGTGGCCGTCTGCGGCACCGAGGCGCTCGACCCGCCACCTCACTCTGAAGCAGAATGAACTGTCTCAAAGAGGCGGTAGCGGTGGCACCGGCCGTGGGCCCGACGCGGTGTTCTCTTCGCGGCGATCTCGCACGCCATGCCGCAGACGCCCTCTCGGGTCTAGTCCTGGCCAGGCTGCGGCCGGCCCCGGTGGCCACTCCCCCCTCCGGTGCCATCACGCTGTAGATTGCTGTGCGAAAGTGAGATGCTGGCTTGCTGGCCAAAATTTTCGGACGTGTTGCTAGCGCGTTGCACTGCCAAGCATAGAATTAAAATAAAAAAATAGGGTCTGGCGGTAATGGTCATAAGTACGGTTGGTCGTAAGCCGCGCCGGTCGTAAGTCGGATGTTACCAGTACTTGAGCTGACCAAGACAGGACACTGTACATGTAAAAATGTTTCATGCAATACCAACGGCAACCTATGAGTGAAAGCATGGCAAGAGCTTTTGAGACAAAAAAAGGGGAGGGGGGATTTCAGGGTCTCCTAATACAATTTTGAAATAATTGTGTGTGTTGTGTGGTATGTTTGTGATTAATGCGATGAAAAGCTCTGGACCACTAGCCTGTTATCTTTTCCTACCTTTCTTTACAAGCCGTGTCAATCTTCCCCCCATATAAAGTGGAATATTTCTGAAGAAACCTCTGGGGTTATATACTCCAAGTGTTGAATTATCAATGCACGAAAGCCACTCAGCTCATATTGAATCATTCAAAAAACGATGCATGTTACGACAAACAAGTCAGGAGAGGAGTCGCAGCAGTTTTTCGGTCGCCCACTGCCATAGATGACCAAGGTGAGATAAATTAAATTAATTGATTCTTATGGAGGAGAGTGTTCCTCTGATTTTTCAGAGATGTCAAACACTGTCTTCTTGCTCTCTGCAGTAATCTTAGCTTCTCTTCTCTCCATTGAGCTAATTTTGGGCTCGACATGTAAGGGAAAAATTTTACTATTGAGGGAAAAATTTTACTGTTTTTGCGCTCCAACCCTTTGCCGCCAATAGATCCTGGGTGTGTAGGAGGAATTTAGCTCGCTCATCCCTTTTATTAATTCAGTATTAATACAGACACATGGCTTCAGTGGCGGCAGGTGGTCTGCTTGCAGATTTGACCTGGTCACTGAACCTTATTTCGAAGGTTGCCCGACGCGGTCAGCCGTTTTTTTGCGACATCAAAAAGAAGCGGTGACAGCTCAGACGCAGACTGAGAGGACTGGCGAAGCAGTCAGCTCGGTCGTTTTTTTTTTCTCACAAAAAATGTAATAAAAAATAAAGAAATAAATAAAGCTGAAATTTCAGCTACACTGTGAACACTTAAAGCAGAAGAGTCCCTGAGTGAACCTAGTGCCCACGAGTCAACGACAGCCTTCTGCGCCACCAGCACAAACCTCTTCTCATCTCTCAGAAGGCAATCTTGATACATGGTAAATCTCGTGAATGTTAATGTCACCTCGGCAAATGGCAATTACTGTAGGTTTAATTTTTAATTTTGTAATATTTGTGTCAAAAATACTGTTCATACTTTACACATGCTGGTACCCGCATTCACAAAAATTGTCACCCGTGGGGGCAAAAATAAAAATTGCAATTTATTTTCCGCTAACCTCAGAACTATCCCCGATGAGCCATAGATCGCTGTACTGCCTGCTTTTAAATAAAAACAGAATAAAGGTACCTAGGAGCGCGCTTGTCTGTTCACCTACAGTGTTTTGGAGCTGGGAAAACACGTTAGAATCGGGCCTGGAAGTGGATTTGCAATTTTTCAAGCACAACTGAAAAATAACCATCTTCAAAATCTGAATTTGTGCACATTCACAAGTCGGCAAAATTAAAGTAACTATTAATGGCATGAAATGTGGCCCTTGGGTGTAACATTTATTGGTGATGAAGCCTTGTTATTGTGAGACAGGAGGTTGTCAGGTGGGGTGGGCGGAGGCGCCGCTATGTTTACTGCTGCAAAGTTTGGAGAAAGTCAAGGGCAAG
>NC_142742.1:16775000-16852500 GCF_051943395.1 Hippocampus bargibanti | reverse complement strand
GCAATTCAAACTCGACGAGGCTTGCGCTAACGTGGACGTAGCATTGCCAGGCACAGGGTGGAAATGAGACGGGTCCGATGTACCTGCGGGATCCGATGGTCGGCAACCAGATCATGACAACATGCAACTCAAGGATCCTGTTTGATTTAATTTATTATATATACTTTGACGCTTTCATGGAAAGTGATTACTACATTGGGAAGTTTATCAAGGTACAGGTTATCATTGTTTGTGTGTGAAAGGGTATACAGTGATACCTCAGTTTACGAACCCCTTCGCTTACGAACTTTTCGGTTTCCGAACGTTATATTTATGAAAACTATTTTTTGGGATACACACGGAACTGCCACAATGAGTGATGTGTTGTTCGCGAACAAGCCCGTTCTCCTAACAAGAAAATGGTGGCCGACTGTTTTGTCCTCTATTCCCCGCCCCCAGTCTTCGGTTAAAGCCACGTGATTTGATCAAGAACGCAGCAGTGAGGGTGTGGGGGTTACAGACAGAGAGAGAGTGAGGCTGTTCTCCCAAAAACAAAATGGCGTCTTTGGTTAGAGCCACGTGATTGGTCAAGAACGCAGCAGTGGGGGTGGGAGGGTTAAACATTAAAGAGACAGGCAGACGACAGAGAGAGAGTGAGAAAAAACACACACACACGAAAGGGAGACTACAGAGCTTGAAACAAAAAAAACAAAAGTGAAATGATGAGAAAATGGCGAGAAAACAGTGAAATTTGGACTCGTTTCAGCTTTGATAGTTCAAAAGCAGAGTATAGACTGGAAGGTTAAAATATCCCATCAATCAGGTTCCACAAATAACCCGCACAAGCCATCTGTACACTTGATGCAAAAAGCTATCAACCCAGCTAAACAGAACACAAATGATGAGGAAAAAGATAAAATTATCACAGAGAAAGCACCTCCAAGGAATATTCCTCAAGATGGTGAAAGAAGAAGGCTACATTCTTCATCAAGTGTTTAATGCTGATGAAGTCCAAGATGGCGCCCGAGTAGGCAGCCGTCAGCAAGTGCTCTCATGAGCCTTGCTTTTTTTTGTTGTTTTTGTCTTGTTTTGTGTTTTCTTTTGTTACTTTGTGTTGTTGGGCGTCGTGTGGAATGGATAGATTGTTTTTCAGCATTTTTGACCATGACATTCATCAAGGAGGAGACTGTGCTGAGCGGTTGCGCCTTTTCGGCAGCATGAATATGCCAGTACTGTTTTTGAATGGGAGGAATGTCGGTGCCATTCGACTGCCATCGCTGAACATCAAAGGGGCCATTGTGTTGTTTTTGCGCCTGTAATGGTCAGCATCTTCACACCCCCGCTTTGTTCAGCGGAAAGGTCGATGCTGTTGGACAGTCTGCGGCTGGATGGATGCATGGCTTGAGGAGCCCGCGATAAGAAGAAAGGAGTGTCAGCACAGAGCGCCGATGCGTCTGTGGAACTGTTGCGGCTTGGAATTGAAGCAGATTTATGTGGGACAGGAGATGTGAGACAATCTATTTTCGTCAATGGATGCTACAGCTGCGTGTTTGCTTTCAACATTTAGCTTGTAGTCGACGTGCACGTTCCACCATGATGTCCCTGATCCACTGGTGGAAAGACACTTTGATCCTCTCATCTTTCATCTAGAACTGCTTCATGTCATCACAAAGAGGGTACAGCAAGTCCTGAAGAATGAATGACTCTCTGTGTCTTTGTTTTGTCATGTTGTCTTTGTATTGTCATATTATTTGTTATTTAGTTTTTTTTTGTTCTTTTGACTTCAAGACGGCGCCGCGACAGTGGCTGCCTTTCCAGCAGCTCATGTATTTCTTTTTTCTACTTTCATTCCTTTCATCACTTTGCTGCTGTGAAATGTAAATTTCTCCACTGTGAGACTAATAAAGGCAAATCCAATTGAATCCAATCCAATCCAAACCGGCCACCCCATTCCATCAAGCCATCAACGACCATTACAAAGGGACATAAAACGACTTTATTATATAGTACAGTTTATTTGTTTAATTATAATACCATAGCACATATATTATACATAAAATAAGGTATGTTTTCTGTAGTTTTAAGGCTTAGAAAATTATAAAGTAGAACATTATGTTTTATGGGGACCTGGGAACGGATTATTATTATTTTAATGGTTTCCTATGAGAAATTTATTTTTGGGGTGCACACTTACACACTCTGTCTAGGAACCAATTAAGTTAGTAAGCTAATGTATCTCTGCATATGTATCAACCTAGCCCAAACAGCAAGTCAAGCATTGTAGAAAGTATTTGGAACACTGTCTTGTTTTTCTGGACAATGCCACTGGAATTGCTCCACCTCCACACTATTGGGCTTTACTACTGAGCCATAATAAATATACAATGTCCAACAGTACAATGTATTGGAAATAGTCATGGGTTTTACTTGCTTCCAAGTAGTCTCTGTGGGATAGTTCTTGCCAAAATGCAAAGGCTATGTTTTTGATGAATATACATTCAATACAGAGATACAGTTGAATTGGTTTCTTGGCAACAAGCGAGGTCAGGTCATTGGTAGGAGTGTCAGACGGCTGCAGGGACACTCCAGTCTGACAAAAACAGCCAAGCATGTCTATGGGCACAAACAGTTGGCAGGCATTCCGCTGACTGAGGTCAGAGAGTGCTGTTTTTAAGCAATACTCTAAAATATAGCATTGTATTGTATATGTTTATGAAAGCAGCAACAGGAGTGCAGTTGGCAATTGGCCAAAGTTTGGCCGCTGACTGTGGATCCCAAATAAGCAGGCAGGAGGGAGCAGCAGGTTGTATTTGACATATTGTATTAAAATAAAGTCAGCATAAATAAAATCTAAAACATCAAAGGTCAGAGAGTGCTGAAGCAAACACATACACAGTACAATGTTTTTAATGCAATGCTTCCACTTACGAAATATTTACGAAAGAGCTAAAATATACGATAATTCCTGGACTATAAACCTATACTACTGTATATACAATTTATTGGGGCGCTAGCACTTAAGTAAGGCGAATATGTTTATGTCCGAAAGCAAGTCTGCAAGATACTGATAGCATGGAGCAGCGTGAAAAAAACGCAACCATCACAAACGGGTTTCGAGGATGAAAGTGTACTTACAGCGACAACGAAAGAGAGAATGAGAGCGCAGCTATTCCAATGCGACACAAGAACCAGCCCTGTTAGTGAGTGCTAACGTATTTCTTACGTGTCTCAGTTACTTGATATGTTTTTGTAAACAGACGAGTGCTTCGGACAATTGTAGCCAAAGTTTGGCATTTTGGCTAATATGATATTAAAACTTTAACAATTTTTTTGTGTTACGTATTTCTTTATAAACATGCGGCTTCTAGACAGGTGTGGTTTATGTATGTATATAATGTTTTTCCTTTGAAAATGTAGCAGTTGAGGCTTATAATTACGTGCGCTACCAAGTCCGGAAATTACGGTAGACTGTAGTCAATGAAAAAAAGCAGTTCACGTGTTATTAGTATGAGTCCAAGTTGCAAAGGTAAAAGCTTTGATTTCATAGATTAGATTGTATCTCGACAGCATTTAGTTGGGTATTCATTGAGAGCAAGCATCAGCTCCTGAGGGTTTGATTATCAGCTAGCTCCTTTTCACTGATAGGAATACATGTATGGACTCCTGCAAGGACCACTTTTGTATAGGCGTCATTGTTATTGAATCAGCACAGTGGATGACAGGAGCCATATTGTCCCATAAGATCTTCTTTTGGTGGTGGCAACAACCTTGAATCGTCGTCTGTGCTACTCGGATAAAAGCCTCACTATGGTGACTTGCAGCAACTGTTGTCAGATGGTTTTATTTTTATTTTTTTTCCTTCAACAAAGCATGAAAGTGAAACGAACAACTTACTTTCCTTGGTGCTATGTTGAGAAAGTAAATGCACACAACCTCTGCCTGGAAATTATATTTTACTTTGTAACACAAGGTAGCCAAACAATGGTCAAACACGCTTTAAAAGACTGAGATTTCAAGTTGTTTTGAGAATTGAAGCTACAGTATGAGAAAATATTTAACTGATCTAGAAGAGCTGTTTTTCACAATAAATAATGACTAAATCCAACTTCAGGAAAAATCTATTGGCACTTGTCCCAACTTTACAAACCGCCGCAATGAAAAAAAAGTACAATCCATAATTAGTTGAGACTTTTTGCTTTGTTGGAAGAGTCCCAAAAAGGTGGCAAATCTCTGAGGAATACTAAATAAATTAAATGCACATATTATCTTGACGGTGTCCGATCACCAAAGCATGCGGGCAGTGTGACTAGATGTGTAAATTGGTGGGTATTTATTTTCTCTCTCTGTGACTGATTTATTCGGATGGACTCTCTCAGGGTCGTCTGTCTTTCACTAGAAGTCATCTTAGCGCCATGGGATAGGGTAGGCACAATTGATAACGGATGGCTAGGTGGACAAAGATCACTACAATCTGTGTTTGCCTCTTTTTAGTTGATCCCAATCAGTTCGATCATCTGCAAGCAGCATTTTTATTGCAATATGAATCATGCAATTTCAGAGGATGGTTCAATTTTACCCACTTCTGTGGTCAGTTTGCGTGTGTGTTAGCAATTTGACAGGGGACCGTGGGATTTTTTTTTTGTAGTTTAGATATTTGCCATCTTTTGGACAGCAGAAGGATTAAGGTTCTTTCACACAGTAGAGCCTAAAATTGGTCTAAAATCAACAATTAATCAGTAAAATTGGATCGCCAAAAAATTGCTCGTCACCTCATAGATCTCTTTGCAGGTTACCCTGCGCTTTTGCTTCAGAGCTTGTTACAAGCGCAAGTTGAACCTTGTACATTGTTTTCATTCCCATTTGTTTGGCTTTTTGTTTGTGTGCTCACTTTGTTCTGCAGTTGAGCTAACAGGGCGCTATTTTATTTTTATTTATTTTTGGCACAGGTCAGTGGTATGGTCCAATTAAAGCGTGTGATCAGCCAGAACACTTTAATGATGGTTGTACTGTCGGAGTTGAGCAGCTTAGAGAGAGAGAGGTAGAGAGAGAGATGGCATGCTGTGAGATGGTGACTGCAGCATACCAGTGTCGTGCCCCAGTGGGTCCACTGCAGACAGAAGACAAAATTAGCCTTCCTCTTCTCCTGTCAGGACAAGGAGCAAGCGGCCGCCCACAGCAGCTATCTGCAGTAATGTTGATGACTGCTGTTTTCCATGTGTTAGTGGAACACAGTTTTTAGACATTTTGCCAGGTTTTATCTACCAATTAACTCTATTTGCATTGAGGCATTTTCTTTCTTCAGATTTACAATAAGCAGTCGAGGGGTTTCGAATATCAGATAACAATTTTCTGCTTCAAAAATTGCAACCTGTTGAAGCAGAATATGTGAGTTTGCTTGGTTTCACAAAATTAACCCAATCATCTAAAATACTCCATAATTATCTGGCATAGATTTTGAGACCAAATTGTTGTTGTTGTTGTTGGTGGTTTTTGTCTAAAGCCAGGCAAAACAGCCACCCAATGAAGGAATGGATAGCACATTTGAAGACACAAAAGTATAATAAAAGGATAACCTTAACATGCAAGTAGAATTTCCACCCAAAAGCTCTTAAATTAACAAGGTAAACGCCATAGTGTGTGCATTATGAGCGGAGGTAATGAAACACAAGAAGTCAAACAAAATAAGAGGCTAATACTTGAAAAACTGAAGTTAAATGCAAATACTGCCCACACTTGGAGGACATTTGTGGAGTTGTGTGCTGCTTTGTCTTCCTAAGCGCATTTTGTGCAGCACTAGGCATGTGTGTGTCTCTGATGGTACGCATGCATAGATTCAGACCCCTGGCTCTCCTCAGTGGGCGGCATCTGTTGTGGAGCTCTTTAATGGTTGCCCAGCTGGAGTCAAGCACTTGCAAGTTCAGCCAAGGTCACAGTCACTGCGTCTTTAGACCCATCATTTGGCAAACCTTTTCAGCCTGCAGTGTGCCGTGGTCCTGTCGGGAGTGGGCATGCCTATATGTGGCACTGAGCCAAGAAAAAAATATACCAATTGCTGATTAACGATATGAACATGTGACATAACATGTACACAGGTTGAAACAAATATCAAATGGTTGTGTTGTTTTTCAAAGTAGAATGCAATTGTAGCGTGACAGAAGCTGTTAGGGTGTCACAGTGTGTAGTCATATGGAATCAGTCAGGGCCTACAGTATATAGTGTAGCTTCTTTCCATCTTATATAAAGGCAATTTGATGCTTCCAGTTGACAAAGCTCAAGATAACGGATTGCATGTCAACAGTGTTTTTTTTTTCTTGGCACAGAGTGGCAACCCACAATGTTCTGAAAAAAAAAACAAAAAAAAAACACTTGTTGCTCTGCCAAGACTCTGGCGTTTTTGCCATTCCATGTAAGGATCAGACCGGGACTTCATCCAGAGCCCAGTAACGTGAACATCATTTGTTCCTGTGTACTACATGAAATTCACTCACTAACAAAAGAAAAACACATTGAGAAAAAGCAAAACTGAAAAAAGGGCAGGGGTCAGTCGCTGCCTTTCTGTTCAGTAGAAGCAATAACAGCAAACAAGAAATGAGAGAAAAATACTATTCACATGCACTCACGTTTAACTGGCTTTTCCTATTCAGTGCTACCTATTCAATATGTTTGAGGGAAGTCAGTAGTGTAGATTTGACCTGAAACAATATATAGTACAGACAGGACAGTGGGTCAACCCACGGGTCAAAGCAACAACGTTCACTTTTGCATTTGCACTTGGTGGAGGTAATATAGATTGAGATGACTTGTGCTCAGGATAACAACACTTACAAATGTCTATAAATGGCTGCAAAGGTGCTTTGCCAGATTTTATTGCATATTAAGATCATTCAGAATACAAAAATGTTCACAAATCACATTTGACTTTGATTATATTTTCTGCAAGCTGTTTTTTTTTTTTTTTTTTTTTTTTTTTTTCCAAAAAGACACTCCTAGATCATACACTGAGCATTAATGCACCTATTAGTGTGCTGAGGTGTGGAAGTTTGATATTAGAAATTCCCTTCTAACGTGTGAAGAAGTGGCGCCCTGTCATGATCTGGTTGGCGACCAACGGGGGCGCTGTCGGCCCCGCCTGCAGCTGCACAGGTGCTGGTCGTCCCGATCAGATTGGCGACCAACGGGTAGCGACGTCAGCCCTGCCTGCAGCCTCGCAGGTGCTGGTCGTTTTAATCACTGACACTTAAAAGGACACCCGGCACGACCATCCGGTGTCGGTTCATTGTTTGCTGCTTGTTTGTTGCTTGCTTTGTGTATGTGTTTGTTTAACCTTGGCGGACTTTTACTTTTGGTCTTCTTTTGCTACTTTGTATTTTTTCCATTCAGATGATTTTGATGTTTTACATTTTGTTCCTGCTGACTTTATTTTAATACAATTTGTCAAACAACCTCCTGCTCACTTCTGCCTGCTTTTTGGGATCCGCACCCGCCATCACCACCTCGCAAAACCCGACAGAATGAACCGACCAACCATCGGATCCTGCAGGTACATCGGACCCGTCTCATTTCCACCCTGTGCCTGGCAATGCTACGTCCACGTTAGCCCGAGCCTCGTCACGTTTGAATTGCGTCACTCGACGAGCCGTAACGTCCACGTAAACGTCCGGCCGAGACCTCCTTCCGGGTGGCCGTCCAGGGTGGCACTGGGTGACTGGCAGTGCACGCCCACGTCCAGCCACGCTGTCGTCGTGCATGACGAATTGAGTCTCATCCACGACGAGCCGTGCAACGTCCGCGTCAACGTCAGTCCGAGACCCCACTCACCGCTGGATCCCGGAGCGGCTCAGGACTGGTCTCGTTTCCCCGGTGCCGGGCAGTTCACGCCCACGTTGGCGTCCGGCCGAGACCTGGTCCCATACGGCCGTACGGGGTGCCATTCTGCGCCTGGCAGTTTGACGTCCACGTTGAGCCATGCGCCATTGCGTGAACGTGCGAGAGGGATCGCAGTCACGCCCACGATGATCCGTGCCGCGTCTTCGTCCACCCCAGGCCGAGTCCCGTTCCCCTCAGGCCGCCGCCCGTCGTATGCTGGAGAGGCAGCGGTTGCACTCTCCACCGATCGTTCCCTGGCGAGTGGACCTTTTGGGAGACTGTTGGGACTTCTGTAAGCAGCCCCTTAAAGGGGGGGGGGGGGTACTGTCATGATCTGGTTGGCGACCAACGGGGGGCGCTGTCGGCCCCGCCTGCACCTGCACAGGTGCTGGTCGTCCCGATCAGATTGGCGACCAACGGGTAGCGACGTCAGCCATGCCTGCAGCCTCGCAGGTGCTGGTCGTTTTAATCACTGACACTTAAAAGGACACCCGGCACGACCATCCGGTGTCTGTTCATTGTTTGCTGCTTGTTTGTTGCATGCTGTGCATGTGTTTCTTTAACCTTGGCGGACTTTTACTTTTGGTCTTCTTTTGATACTTTGTATTTTTTCCGTTCAGATGATTTTTATGTTTTACATTTTGTTCCTGCTGACCTTTAATTTGTCAAACAACCTCCTGCTCCCTCCTGCCTGCTTTTTGAGATCCGCACCCTCCATCACCACCTCGCAAACCATGACACGCCCACACACTCGTCATGCACGTGTGGTCTTCCCTTGTGATCCGACAGCCTGCAGAATGCTACACACAGAGCATCAACATCAAATAGAATGTTAAAGATGATTCTTGTCAATCCTGCAAACCAAAGTGGTCTCTGTGAAACAAAGACTGGGGAGTTATGGAATATGTATACCATATTCAAGAAATAAAATAAATAATCAATAAACAATGAAATAATCACAGAGATATGATTGGATATCTCTCTCTTTTTTCTCTTTTTCTCTGTCTCCCCATCAGTCAGTCAGTCTGTCTGTCTGTCTATCCTTTGCATTTTAATGATACGTGGCTTGGCGTTCTTTTTGGGCTGTCCTAGATCTGATCCCCACAATCCCTGTATTTTATACATGTTATCATTTCAAATAATGTACGGCTACAACTTTTATACAGGAAAAAAAATACAATTGTGAAGCGATCTTACAAAGACAATTTTGGTCCAAATCCAGTTCATCTCAACTGCTGCTCGCCAACGACAATGCTGCCGCCAATCGCTGCTTTTGTCACGGCAAACCAGCAAAAGTAATCCTCACACACACACACACACACACACACACACACACACACACACACACATACATATATATATATATATATATATATATATATATATATATATATATATATACAGTAAAGTCTCGTTATATCGATATCAGATATATCGATAGTCCCGGTTATATCGATACTATTTCTATGCACGCACGGAGAAAATTACATGCAAACAGGGTCGGATATATCGATAGTCCCGGTTATATCGATATTTTTTCGGACTCCCTTGAATATCGATATAACGAGACTTTACTGTATATATATATATATATATATATATATATATATATATATATATATATATATATATATATATATATATATATATATATATATATATTGTGATATCATGAGAGGCTTGCTCTCAGCGGGACGGGACAAGAAGTGCAATGGACGACAGGTTTGGATGCAAAGAAAAAGGTTTTAATCAAGGGTTCCAGGGGGAATTCACAAGCAACAAAGGTTTGAATAGTGTCTCTTCCAATACTTATCAAAATAAAGTCTCTTCTGATGCTTAAATCCAAATAAAGTCTTTTCTGCTACTTAAATCCAAATAAAGTCTCTTCTGCTACTTAAATCCAAATAAAGTCTCTTCTGAGGTAAAACTGAAGACAGAGTTCTTTACAAGAGTCTCTAGGCCTCACCCCTCTTGACGTCCTCGTCATGTAGCCTAGCCACCTTAGCTAGGTTCAAATCCAGTGTCCAGTCGTGGGGTCCCAACTGGCAATGAGTTCCACGCAGCAATCAACTTCTCCACAGAGCACAGCAATCGAGCTTGTCTTTCTCCAAGCTGCACACTCAGAGGCTCTCTGCCTTAAGAGCCCTGCTTTCCAATCAAGCCCTGATCAGCTGCAGGTGTGTGGGTTTAATTGCTGCCTTCCACCAGGTGGGGCAAAGACTCCCTCTGGGTGGAGCCATCTTAGGGGGATGTATTTGCCCTCCAGGACACAGCCTCTCGTGACATCACACATCCCCCCCCTTGAGACCGACGTCCTCGGCGGGGTGAAGGATGCGAAACAGGCCAGGAAGGCCTCCCTTCGGGAGAGGGCATCCGCATTGCCTTGGCTATGCCAGCCCTGTGGACCACAGAGAAGTTAAAGGCCTGCAGACTCAAGAACCACCTTGTTACTCTGCTGTTGGTCTCCTTGTTCCTGGCCATCCATTGGAGAGGAGCATGACCACTGTGAAACGTCTTCCCAGGAGATAGAAGCGCAATGACTCCAGCGCCCATGTAATGGCCAGGCACTCCTTCTCCACTGTGGAATAATTCTTTTCCCTGGGCAACAGCTTCCTGCTAAGGTACAGGATGGGATGTTCCTCTCCTCCATGTACTTGCGAGAGTACAGCCCCCAGACCAACTTCTGATGCATCCGCTTGCACCATGAAGTCCTTGCTGAAGTCTGGTGCCACCAGGATCGGGCTGGAACATAACGCCTGTTTTAGATTGGCGAAGGCCATTTCGGCCTCTGGGCTCCACTTCACCAATCGGGAGTGTTTTTTGGTTGTAAATTCTGTCATGGGGGCTGCTATAGTAGCGAAGTCAGCGATAAAGCGTCTATAGTAGCCAGCCATGCCTAAGAATGACCTCACCTGCTTCTTGGTAAGGGGTTGGGGCCAATCTCGTATAGCCTGTAGTTTTGCTTCTTGAGGCTTCACCAGCCCCCGTCCTATAGTGTAGCCCAGGTAGTTGGTCTCGCCAAATGCCAACCTGCACTTTTTCGGGTTCGCTGTGAGACCTGCTTTTCTGAGGGAGTCAATCACCGCTTGCACTCGGGGTAAGTGACTCTCCCAGTCGGGACTCTGTATGACGACATCATCTAAATATGCTGCTGCGTACCTCTTGTGGGGGGTGAGAATCCGGTCCATTAAGCGCTGAAACGTGGCGGGTGCTCCATGGAGACCAAACGGGAGCCTGGTGTATTGGTAGAGCCCCTCAGGTGTGGCGAAGGCTGTCTTCTCCTTTGATGCCGGGGTCAGGGGCACCTGCCAATAACCCTTTGTGAGGTCGAGGGTGGTGATGAAACGTGCCTCTCCCAGGGAGTCAATAAGATCATCAACACGAGGCATCGGGTACGCATCAAATTCAGACACCTCATTCAACTTCCGATAGTCGTTGCAGAATCGTATTTACCCGTCTGGCTTGGGAACCAACACGATCGGACTTGCCCAGGCACTTTGGGACTCCTCAATTATTCCAAGTTCCAGCATCTTCCGTATCTCCTCCTGAATAGCTGCCTTACGGGCCTCCGGCACCCGGTATGGACGTTGGTGGACTGTTTTTCCAGGTGTGGTGCGTATCTCGTGTTGCACCACTTCCGTGTGTCCAGGTATGGAGGAGAAGACGTCTTGGTTACGCTCAACCAATTCGAGGGTCATCTGGCGTTGGTGTGGGGACAAATTTGGACCTGTCTGTGTCACATCTCGTTGCCATCCGGGGCGCGCCCCGCCCCTCCTGTCACCTCCTCCGCCAATCTTGGGAGACGGCCCCTCCAATCATCATTCACCTGGGTTCCCACAGCTGATTGTCATTCACTGATTGTGCCTTCTGCCTATATCTGTCTGTCGCTCACTACCGTCTCCGTCGGAGTATTTTTGGACATTGCCGTTTCCACTTCCGTGTTGCCAGGTCTGCTGTCATTTAGTTATCTTCCTCCACTCTTCCCTGTTTGTTATTTTTTCATGCGTGCCTCAGTAAAGACTTTTGTATCCGAGTATCTGTCTCGCCGTGTATTTTGGATCCACACTCCCCGCTTTCCTTTCGTCACTCGAGCCCAGCCCTCGAGCCTCGAGTGACATGACAGTCTGGACGTCTTCTCTGTCCGGTTCCTTCGCCTCGCTGGGGGGTTGGCAACTAAACAGCGCCTCTCTGGCATGCCATTTCTTTAGGAGGTTAACGTGATAAATCTGCTCCGGTTTCCTCTTACCAGGTTGCCTCACCTTGTAGTTTACCTCCCCCACGCGTTCGATGACCTCAAAGGGCCCCTGCCAGGATGCCAGGAACTTGCACTCCACGGTTGGTACCAAGACCCGCACTCGGTCCCCTGGCTTGAACTCTCGAGGCTGGGCAGGTCTATTGTAGGAGGCTTGCTGCTGTCGTTGGGTCGCTTCCATGTGTTCTCGCACTATGGGGTAAATGGCCTTCATCCTTTCCCGCATGTCCCCCACATGCTCGATGAGGGTACGTTGTCGGCACGGCTGCTCTTCCCAAGCCTCTTTAGCGATATCCAGCAGTCCCCGGGGCCTGTAAGAGTACAACAACTCAAAGGGTGAGAAACCGGTAGAAGACTGTGGTACCTCCCTCACGGCAAACAGCAAGTATGGGAGCAGTTGATCCCAGTTTCGGCCATCTTCTTTGATAACTTTCCTCATCATGGCCTTGAGTATTTTGTTGAATCGCCCTACCAGTCCATCTGTCTGTGGGTGGTAGATGGAGGTTCTCAGCTGCTTGACCTTGAGCAGGGCACACAGGTCCTTCATGACCTTGGACATAAAGGGGGTTCCCTGGTCGGTCAGTATCTCCTTTGGGATCCCTACCCGGCTGGCGAGAGTAAACAGTTCCTTTGCGATCTGCTTTGTGGTAGCCTTTCTGAGGGGGACAGCTTCTGGGAACCGGGTGGCATAATCCATCATTACTAAAATATACTGGTGTCCCCTAGCACTTTTTGGTAGGGGTCCGACTATGTCCAGTCCAAGCCTCTGAAAAGGGGTCTCAATGATGGGTAAGGGAATTAGCGGGTTTCTGTATGTGGGCTTGGGCGCCACCTGATTAATTCCAGTTGGCTTTAAAAAAAAACATTTAAACTGATTAAAGGTACTCGTTTAACTAGCCAATGTGGCTTGTGGACGGAAACCTATTAACAAAAAACAGAAATCGGAAACCTTTCTTTAAAATCAAACATTAAAGGGGACCCTAAAACTGAACACGGGGACATGCAAAAAGACCTTGCAGAAAATTTACCTTAAAAGGACCTGTCTCCCTGGAAAATTTGCCCAAAATTCAATGTATCTATCAAATGGTGTTTACAAAGAGATTTGTCAATGGTTTTTCTACTTAAAGGAAATTATTTAAAAAAAATGAATGTTCCTTAAGGTTGAAAATTTTGAAAATTACAAGGTTGAATTTACAAAACAAACAAAAAATGACTTCCTGTTGTAATATTCTTTAAAAAAGTTGAATTGACAAAATAATGAGTTTATACCTGCCTTGAATCTCAAGGGTTTGAAACGATCAATTTTATGAATAATTAGGTAGCCCTCCAACCTCTTTCTTCTGCATTTTTTCACCAATTCATTTTACCTCTACACTTAGCCTTACAAAAGAATCTTTATTGGCTCTCCACCTGCGCCCTTGTTTATAAATTTCTATAAATGATCAATAATTTATTAAGGGTCAGGTCTGAGTTGTCTTAAATAGTTTTTCACATGTTATTATGTTTTACCCGGCTTTTAGTGTTTTCGGGTCGTTTTTTGTTTGTGGTTTCTTTATAGGTTGTTGGGTGTTTGTACGGTTTGTGGGTTGGGTGTGTGTGGTGGGGTTTGCCGTTTGTTCGTTGGTGGGTGTTTGTACGCAGCCCTTTGACCGGCAACAGGAGGAACCAAATTTTAGACATCTGAAACATGTCCAGAGCCTCTGCCTTTTTTCACCACAATTTCACAACCAATTAAACCACAAAACACAACACAACAACACACAACCAACCACACACACACCACACACACACACACACACCACACGCCAACCACACACACACAACAACACAACCAACACACACACACACACACGCACACACAACCCACCCAACCACACGCAACCACACCACACATACCACACACACCAAACACAGCACACCCAGCAACCACGCAACCACAACCAAACACAACCAAACCCACACCCACCAAAACCCACCTTCGCAAGACACCCCAAACCCAACAAAACACTACTTTACCTGTTGTAAAGTTAACCCTTTTAAAAAAGTTAGAAATTTTCAATGGTAAGTTCTATAAAAAGTTAATTAAGTTTGGGAAATCTCGTTGTTTCTTTATAAAAAATGTTCGGAAGTTTGACCACATCATGATTCTTTGTAGCACAAATAATTAAAGAAATACCAATCCTCCACTTGATTGAAGAGTATCAAAAACCATTTCCAATTGTTGTTTCCTCACATGAGTGACCTATGTAAGAAAGCCACACAAGGGTTCACATTCATTTGGCTCCACGTAAACACCATACCTTCACCGCCAACGGCCGGTTTCCCAACCTTCAAACCCTTCCAGACACCAGCGACATTGCTGGCTTGCAGCTGCTCCTCCATTTTCATCCTGTAGGCCTTCTTCCCCTCTCTGATCTTCCTCCTCAGTTGGATCTGCACGGCCTTCAGTTCCTCTCTGTTGCCCGACACAAAAGCCCTTTTCTTCTCCTTCAGGATGACTTTTATGTCGGGATTAATCCATGGTTTGTTGTTTGCAAAACACCGCACAGTCCTGGTGGGTACGGTGTTTTGTTCACAAAAGTTAATGTAGTCTGTGATGGTGTTGGTGAGTGAGTCAATGTCCTCCCTATGAATCTCAGTAAAGAGCTCCCACCTGGTTGAATCAAAACAGTCCCGCAGAGCTTCTTCAGCTTCTGTGGACCATCTTTTGATCGTGCGGGTCACAGCTGGTTGCCTCTGCACAAGGGGTTTGTACACAGGCTGGAGGTAAACCATATTGTGGTCTGCTCTTCCGAGAGGGGGGAGGGGGGAGGGTTTGTATGCATCCTTGGCGTTTGAATAAAATAGGTCCAATATGTTATTGTCTCTGGTGGCACAAGTTACATACTGTGTGAATGTTGGGAGGGAGAATTTCAGGGAAATGTGATTGAAGTCCCCTGAGATGATAAACAATGCGTTGGGGGACTGGGTTTGCAGCTTGTTTACAACAGATATGAGGGCATCGGAGGCAGCGCCGCCATTTGCCGTAGGGGGAATGTACGTCGTCACGGCTATGACGTGTGAGAATTCCCGTGGCAGGTAATGCGGCCGGAGGCTAACGGCTAGCAGCTCGATGTCCCAAGTGCAAAGTTTTTCCTTCACCGTGATGTGCCCAGGATTGCTGTATTTGTCATTCACAAATACAGCAATCCCCACTCCTTTCTGCTTACCGCTGCCTTCATTTCTGTCAGTTCGTACGAGTTGGAAGCCCTCCAACTCTGCGTGGGCGTCCGGAGTGATTGCCGAAAGCCATGTCTCCGTGACGAGTAGCAAGCTGGCTTCCCGGTACTCCCTCTGATGCCGCGTTAGCGCCGCCAGCTCGTCCATTTTATTTGGGAGCGATCTCACGTTCCCCATGATGACGGACGGGAGAACGTGTCGGTATTTCCTCGTTCTTTTGCGGCGATCTTTCCCGGCCCGACATCCTCGTTTCCTCCTCTTCAGTTCATCGGGGATGTCTGGTGCGGCGGCCGCTAGTCCGCTATTAGCCCGCCACGCTAGTAGCTGGTCTCGACTGTAAACAATGGGATTCCGCGTGCGCGTGGATTCCCCGTTCACAGGAGCGATGAAAAAGTAAAAAATAACGGCGAAGAGCAAAAGAAAAGATGCCCATCTCCTCTCCGTAGGTTTATGGAACGAGATTAGGCAAAACAAAAACGGAAAAGTAAAGAAGTGAAAAAGTAGACAAGAAAGGGAAAGAGCTGCTGTGGAGGCAGCCACACAGGGGGGCGCCATCTTGAATATATATATATATATATATATATATATATATATATATATATATATATATATATATATATATATATATATATATATATATATATATATATATATATATATGTAACGGAGTTGTACACTTAGGTTATTAAATTATGAAGGAAGTGACGCAACGGCGCACAGTGTGGCACTATGTCCCGCCCATAGTTTCCAGAACAATCTCGAGGAGATTCAGGGTGAGTCGCAATTTTCTGTTGGTCTCGATTAACGCGCATTTTCATGACAATATCTTATTTTGTTTCCCCTTTTTTACTGTCTAGTGTTATCTAATTAGTTCCCTTATTCATTTCGAGTCCAGATTACTTTTTGTGTCATTATTTACTTCACGTTTTGTCGAGTGGAATTTAGGAATATGCGCTTTTCTATCGCAGTTAATCACAAGACGAAACCCATGCGACTTCACCCATCCCTTCTGCCATACTGTGTTGCAGGTAATAATTGTTTCATTTCGTTTTTATTGAACAATATTTAGTTTCTTGTGTCGTGTTTCATTTGCCCGTGAGTGTCCGTGGCTGGTTGAACTGTGCGCCAGCCATTACAAGCGCACCGCGTGTTCTGCCGAGTCTCCGCCCATGATGCGTTCAGGGACATCTTGTAAATAACAGTGAACTTGTGTTGTATTCTCTTTTTCTGTAAATAACCACTATACGATCACACGTTGTTAATTCTGTTTTGTTATCTACAATGTTTTGCATTTGAGAACAATCTCGAGGAGATTCAGGTTAATCACAAGACGAAACCCATGCGACTTCACCCATCCCTTCTGCCATACTGTGTTGCAGAAATAAAAGAAATAAAAAGACACATCCACGCGTCTCGTCTTCATTAATACGGCAGCATCGTGGAGATGAAGACAGTCACTGTTGTGACACCCGTCACATATATATATATATATATATATATATATATATATATATATATATATATATATATATATATATATATATATATATATATATATATATGTGTGTGTGTGTGTGTGTGTATGTGTGTGTGTGTGTGTGTGTGTGTGTGTATTTTTTTTTCATTGCGGATTGATAAAAGCATAACTTGGGCCTGTGCGGTAAGCTGTCTGCATTTCTGCTTGTGTTAGCATTTTTTTTATCATTTCAAATACAAATGTATGCCGTACTACAACTTTTATAGGGAAATTGCAATCATTTATAAGGGCAGCTTTTCTCAACAAAATGCAATTTTTTTAAGGACAAAAATATTGCCTAAAATTATAGGGCTGTCCTGAGGAATTGTGAATGTGAATAAACCTACAATAGTCAAACTATGTGGGTATAAGGACTTCTGAAAGATTCTTAAAAATGTGTCATAAAACAAAATCATCCCCATGAATAAACAAGATCAGAGGTATAGAAAAGACTTCAAAATGTGCTATCACAAGGTAACACTCACCCGTGTTGTCCTTAATAGCGTTCACTATTAATGCACGTGCCACTATTTGAATGCAGAGAGCACAAGGCCCTATAAAGATCAATAGGCAGGAACGACAGCTCTGTTATGGCCCTAAGCTTCCTGTATAATGAAGTGCAAGTGCAGCCGTATATGCCTGCATGTAAACAGGCCGCTTAAGTTCTGTATGTGTTGGCTTATGTTCATCCATGCAGAAAGAAGTATGCATACATTGCATTTACATGATATAAAAATACTTTATGTTTGTGAAAAGGGGGGAGCTGGGGATAAACAGTGCACTGATATTTTTTTCTCGCCCAGTCGTTAGCACAGTTGTGTCACAGTGCTAAGATGTGATATACAGGAGAGAGGCTTTGGGCGCTCTTGCGCCTGACCTTTCGCCTTGGTAATATTTTGTCTTTTTTTTTAGCATGTGCTTGTGTGCCAAAGCCTGTCTATGGCCGGAATAGTGAAAAGCCATACAGACTTCCAAGTGTCTGACAGTCTCCTGACAAAATAGACTATTTGGAAGTATAGGCCAGGAGAAACAATTTTGATGGTACCAAGAGAGTCCTTGACTGAGACAGAAAAAAATGTTTGCCAAGGGATAAGTGAAAATCAAAAAAAAAAAAATCAACAAGTGGTTGAGTTAGAAATGGCTTTCTGCACTGGAAGAGAAAGACAGGGTAGACAAGACTGGTGGTGGTTAAATTCAAAAGATTCAAGGATATGCTTTCCATGCTACTCAAACAAATACATAAAAAAAATACATGTTATTTTTATAATGCAATTTTTGCCAACAGTCCTTTCTCTGGAATTATTAGTACAATAAGAATTGATCAAGCCACACAAATAAATAATGACAATCCATCCTTTTTTAACATTGCTTATCCTCACGAGGGTCACGGAGGGTACTAGAGTCTACACCAGGGGTGGGCAAACTTTTTGACTCGCGGGCCGCATTGGGTTCTAAAATTTGACAGAGGGGCCGGGCCAGGAGCATTTGGAGGGAGTGTTTGGGCCGGAAATACTCCGAACAAGTTATGTCCATAATTTATAAAATCACTTCAAATGACTTCGACTGAGCGTATTTTACAAAGATTCCACAGCATATAGCTATAGTTTACGTTTTAAGACTTGCGCTGAATATATGAAGTCTTGTTTTCGAGTTGATGACGATCCCCATGTGACGTCACGTTTGGACCGCCCTGACCGAGAAAGCGACATACAATGCATTTTGGGTACTTTGTTTAGTCTGAAAACTTCGTGTTAATCCGTGTTGATGGCGAAATTAGAAGGAAAACACATAAATAACGCCATGGTGAATCGTTGTGTGTTGCACCAAGACAACTATTTGATATTCGCTGACACAAATTCCCAGCTGACAAATCAGCCCATTTCCAACGGAGCTTGGGCGCAATCTTCTGCTTTTTCTGGGTGCTACATTGCTGTCATTGACGGCTCGAATTGATATGGGAGGACTCCTAGAATCAATTGCAAACATTTATGCTTTCCTCTTCAGAAGAACAAGAACAAGAAAACATCTTCTCCGAATCTGAAGCCATTGTTTTGATTCTCGAGCAACCTTCTGAAACTGGCCATTTCCGGATTCATTTTGAAGTCATTTTTATTGGTGTTTTTCATTTAACTAAAAATATCAGCCTGCCTGATTTGGGTATTTTAGATGCTATAAAACGTTTTTCCGATGTCAGTGGGAAACAAAAACAAAAAATGGTGCCGGTTGTCCTTTAAATGTAGTATGTACAAACCTCATAGCACAGTAAAAACACTACAACCCAATTTATTAACTGTCTTTCAAATGTGAAAAATATCCCTGATCAGTTAATAAATTTGTCTCAAGGAATATGCAAGATATGGCATTTACAAACTATTTCGCAGATACTTGGAGGAGGAAATGGAAATAGATTAAAATAACATATGCACTGTGATTTATCAAGATTGCGTCTGTTTTTAAGTTTCCATCGAAGGGGCAAAGAAATCAACATTTATTGAAAAATGGAATCACTTTCAACATTCAAAACATATTATTACACAACGAAATATTCAAGCTCAATAATACCTACTTGTGTTAAATTCCGCCAAATCATAGATGGTTTGTCCTGACCGCGCGCTCAACAAACTCCTCACTGACGCTCTCGCCTTCACGCGCTAACAAAACACGTGTACCGTCGCCGAGCACACAAACATAGACTACCTGCAGTTGAAATTTGCATACTCGGCTCGGCAGCCAATCAGAAGCCTGCTTCTTTCTTCCGGACTTTCGCAAGCGTTACAAAGTCGTGCAATTGCATGTCATTTTCCAAAATAGATGCACAGAACCTCAAACTAGAAGAAGCTAACAACATATGTGACGCTACAAAACGTAAATTTACATTAAACCGTGACTGTAAAGTGTACGTGAGACTTATGAAAGGGGCTTAGTGGCTCGTAGGAATCAATGCAAACGTTGCATTGTGCACCACAATGACAATCGACTACTGTAGCAAAATTTACAGCCATGCGCATTTGCCGTAAATTAAGCAAGGTAGCATTTGTAGTTGGTGCATTCTTGATTTAAAAAAAAACTTTATACTTTGTGACAATGTTTCTTAATGGGATTGGTCTCATTTTGCTTCAAGTTGGGAGAAATGGGGCATGCAACTTTTCAGTTATCTGCCCTGTTGTTCGCTAGCTTTTTGTCATGAGTTTTAGACACTGTTTGTACTATAATTTGGGCAAGTTCGGCGGGCCGGATTGAAAAGCCTAACGGGCCGTATGTGGCCCGCGGGCCGTAGTTTGCCCATGCCTGGTCTACACCAACCGTCTTCAGGCAGTAGGCTGGGGGAACCCTGCACCACTTGCCGGCATATCGTAGGGCAAACAAGCATCCATGCTCGCATTCACGTCGAATGATAAACTGGACTATGAGACAAAACACGTGCAGGCATGGAGAGAACATGCAACCCACAACCTCTGCACTGCGAGGTCAACAAACTGACCACTCAATATTCCATTAATAAGAGTGCAGCACATTCTGACTCTTGGCTGCCCACTATAAAACCTTATGAAGGAGAATTATTGTTATCTGAACGGGGCCATAATTAACTTCGTCTTTCTAAATCTCCATTAGTCAGTCAACACTTTAATTGTATATTACAGGTTCACCCTTTTATCGGAACGGAAAGACACGATAAAATGCATACACACACACACACACACACACACACACACACACACACACACACACACACGCGCACACACACACACACACACACACACACACACACACACACACACACACACACACACACACACACACACACACACACACACACACACACACACACACACACACACACACAAATTGCACTTCAGCACGGCTAATGATCGGCTGAGGTGACATCATATTCCCATTCCCTTAAGATACCTCGAGATCTCCTACAAGTGTGTGATCCCAAGGAAACGTGAAGGAACCATCAGGAGTGGGTTTCCTGTTTCCATCAGCATTTTTTCTCTTCCCGCCCGTGGGCTTTTAAACATTTTTGTGTTTGTTTTTCGGCTTTCCGTCGCGGCACATTTATGCACAGCAAGCACTTTCTGATGCCATCAACCATGAGCAAGGTTGAACGTGCTCTGATCAAAACAACGGTAGACATACAGATACAAAAATTCTGGCATGTTTTTACATTTTTCATGTGTCTACATGTGGGTCAATGTGCATGTGCAGTAGACCGCTCTATCCTGACAACATCCATGGATATCATGTCTCCATGCGTTTACATTAACATGTATCTACACACAGGCTCAGTGTATGTGCATGCGTGCTTCTGCACGTGTGTGTGTCTGAATTGTCATGTTTGATGTGAGAAAAGTCAACATCATCTTTCATGGCTATTTGACACCATTCGGGCTTTCTCTTCAATCTGTGGGAACATCCAAGAAGCACTGGTTGGGAAAGTAAATGTCAAGCTTTTTACTTTGACCTGACTCTGTGTTATGGATAGATAGGGGATATGAACAAAAGTCTGAGGACACCTGAGCATATCCTGATACAACATTTCAAATACTGTATTATACACGGATTTAAAATTCATTCTCAGTCCCTCAAGCCTGACTTGATTGAATTTTGAAGAGACAAAGTATAAATAGGGGCAGATTCTCCCATGTGCTTAAATAAGAACAGACGCACGGCTGTCTTTTCTTACTTCCATCTACACATCCACCCATTAAATAAAATGCTAATACAAAATATATAAAATGGATGGATGTAAAATAACAACCACACAACGAAACAGTCACAGAACAGTTGGGAGAAGGATCTTTACAGTCACAATTCGACTCAGGGCACAGACGCTTGCAGAAGAAATGAAAATTGAACAATTTCAACGTCCGTCTTCTTGCTTTCCTTTCATGACACGCCCCCAACTATCCAATCCGCACAAGGACTTTTTAAGCTTACACGATTTAACATTATTGCAAAAAGGACACCAACCATTCAGCCAAGGCAACTTGCACTGTGGTTGTTCAAGGAACACTTCCTTGATCTTTTTTATGTCGATGTGAGTCATTCCTCCTTATCTTCATGAAACAAGAGTTCAGCGTATCTGCGCGTTACCCGACTACCATTGTTTACTCTGACACCAGCAAGATGGTCTTGTCTGACTTTGTAATCCTGTGATTTGAATTAAACTGGCTCTGTACCCCGACCAAGTCAATTAAGCTGGACTGAAGAACCTGCAATGTTGCAACGCAAACAGAGTATTGAACTTAAGAAACATTTTATCACCTTGTAGTCTTTCCATTAACTGAAATCCCCTCTCATTTTACTATTCAGTGACCGTGTGAATGGGAGTATGACTGATTGTCTTTTTTTTACAGTGTGCCCTGTAATTGACTGGTACAGTCAGTCAGCTGAGATCAATTCCAGCTCCTTGCAACCCTGATCAGGAGAAGTTCAGAAAGGAGGTAGATAATATCAGGAGAAAATATGCAGTCACCCATACAAAAGCAGCGTATGCCGGTGATTTTTTTTTTTTTTTTTTGCAGCCTGCCGTGTAGAACTAGATGAAATTAGACAGAATGGTGCCCTAAAAGGACTTCATGAACACCCACAGCTGCATAAAAAGTGTTGTATACATAAATAGTTAAATAACTCCATAAATAAGTACATAATTAGCTCCATTAATAAATCAATACATAAAATAAAACAAAATAAAGCATAAACACCATGTTGTCCGTGAGCCAGAATGCAAGATGAGCAGGTGAGCTTTCAAATGCACAAATGAGATGAGCAAATCATGTTACTTTTCCGAATGCCTCTTTTTGGAAGTCCGTGGCCCTTTAAGTCCTCCGGTGAGCCTAAAATTACCTATTTGATGAAGCTGACAGCCTTGAAGCACCAAACATGCCGAATGGATCCTCTCCTTTTTCCGATACTGTAAATGCAATTGACTCATAAGTGCATCTTCTTTCCATTGTTGTCTTTGTGTTCGATTCTCTCTTGAGAGCCATAAAATTATATATATTTTTTATTTTTATTATTTTCTCGTATACTGTGAATAATATCCCTTAGTCACCATCCAAACCACCATCAGCCGGGGATAGTTTTCTCTGGCTTTATCATTTGTGTTCCACATACAGAAAAAACATATTTTGCAGACCATCGCTGTGTAAGACATGCCATTTCGTCATTTAAAAAATGTTTATGGTAATGTATGTATTTTTATTTTTGCAGGACAGCTGATGGGTTAAAAATGATGATTCTCTCTGGTTCATGGCTCTTCACGGTGTTAGAAGATGGCAGTAAAATCAGCACGAACCAAGGTGCTGAACAAAAAAGATTTTTTTAATCTTGGAGTCAGCAGAGACATTGTGAGGTCGGTTGAGGAGAGCCAGAGAGAGAGACAGAAGCCCTCCCCACTCAGCTTATATATGACGCCACCTCAAACAGGCCTATCAGCGACGAGGAGGGTGTAACATGATATCAGAATGAAAATAAAGATGTTTAATAACGGTCTCCTCTTCTTTTCCTTTCGGCTTTTCCCATCAGGGGTCGCCACAGCGAGTCAATGTCCTCCATCTAACCCGGTTTTGTGCATCCTCTTCTCTCACACCAGCTACCTTCATGTCCTCTTTGACAACATCCATAAACCTCCTCTTCGGTCTTCCTCTCGGTCTCCTGCCTGGCAGTTCAAGTCTCAGCATCCTCCCGATATAGACGCTCTCTCTCCTCTGGACATGTCCAAACCATCTCAGTTTGGCCTCTTTGACTTTCTCTCCAAAGCCTCTAATATGAGTTTTCCCTCTAATGTACTCATTCCTGATCCTATCCAACCTGGTCGCATCTAATATGAGTTTCCCCTCTAATGTACTCAATCCTGATTCTATCCAACCTGGTCACTTACAAAGAAAACCTCAACATCTTCAGCTCTGCTACCTCCAGCTCTGCTTCCTGTCTTTTCATCAGTGGCACTGTCTCCAGTCCAAACATCATGGCTGGTCTCACCACTGTCACATACACTTTTCCTTTCATCCTAGCTGAAACCCTTCTATCACAAATCACACCTGACATTTTTGTCCAGCCGCTCCAGCCTGCCTGGACACGCTTCTTCACCTCTTTTCCACACTCTCCATTGCTCTGGATAGTTGACCCCAAGTACTTAACATCCTCCACCTTCTTCAACTCTTCTCCCTGTAGCATCACTCTTGCACTTGGATCCCTCTCATTCACACACATATATTCCGTCTTGCTGCGACTGATCTTCATTCCTCTCCTTTCCAGGGCATATCTCCATATCTCTAGTTTCTCCACCACCGGTTCCATGTTCTCGCTACAGATCACAATGTCATCTGCAAACATCATGGTCCAAGGAGATTCTTGTCTAACATCGTCTGTCAGCCTGTCCATCACCATAGCAAACAAGAAGGGGCTCAGAGCTGACCCCTGGTGGAGTCCCACCTCCACCTTGAATTCCTCCGTCACACCGACGGCATCCCTCACAACTGTCTCACAGTCATGATACATGTCTTGCACCGCTCTGACATACTTTTTTTGTCACTCCAGACTTCCTCATGCAATACCACAGCTCTTCTCTGGGCGCTTCATCCTTGCTAATGTTTGCTACGTCTTGGTCCACAACAGTCACGTCTACTACTCTTTGTTCCTTCTCATTTTCCTCATTCATCAATTCTTCAAAGTACTCTTTCCATCTTGCCATCACACTACTGGCACATGTTAATACATTGCCATTTCTATCCTTAATCACCCTAACCTGCTGCAAGTCCTTACCATCTTTGTCTCTGTCTCGCCAGCCTGTAAAGATCAGTCACTCCTTCCTTGCTGTCCAGCCTAGCATACGAGTCATAAGCCTCTTGTTTGGCCTTTGCCACCTTTCCTTTAACCGTGCGCTGAATCGCCTTGTACTGCTGTCTACACTCTCAGTGTCCCACTTCTTCTTTGCTAACCTCTTTCTCTGTATACACTCCTGCACCTCCCCATTCCACCACCAAGTCTCCTTATCTACCTTTCTCCCACTCAATACACCAAGTACTTTCTGACCTGTGTCTCTGATTATGTTCGCTGTAGTTTGCCAGTCATCTGGAAGGACCTCTTGTCCACCCAGTGTTTGTCTTACCTCTATCCTAAATGTCATGCAACACTCTTCCTTTTTCAACTTTAACCATTTTACACACCACCAACCTATGCTGCCGGGCTACACTCTCACCAACCACTACTTTGCAGTCACTGATTTCCTTTAGATGGCGCCGTTGACACAATATGTGGTACAGACTACAAATATGTAAGGTTACAAGATAAACTACACACACACACACACACACACACACACACACACACACACACACACACACACATATATATATATATATATATATATATATATATATATATATATATATATATATATATATATATATATATATATTTATTTATATATAATAACTTAGACCAAACTAGACAAATACAAATGAGTACAAAATAAGTGACATTGGCTGTTTTAGGATGTGCAACTAAAATCGTTTTAACAGCGATGATATTCCCACCCATTATGTACAAAATGTACTGCATTTGTGGGCATTTGGCAGATGCAGTCTTGGTTGCAAGTTTGGAGATCACTTTCCGCTTCCATTCTGATTCTCCACTCCTTTTTGAACGTTCAAACCATTCATCAATCAGGCTCTAAGATCTACTGTAGTCAAAAAACATTTTTGTTCGAAGATTTCCTCCTCAAGACCTGAACGCAGCACATCTGCTCTCTCAAGTAATTGCAAACATGAGAAAACTAGACTGTACAATTACTTAAGACGTGAAACCAAATGTTCTACAATTTCCTTTCCAGAGGTCGTGAGTTGACGACCTGGTCCGCCCTCCCTGTGTGGAGTGTGTTCTCCCCGAGCCCGCGTGAGTTTTTTACGGGTCCTTTGGTTTCCTCCCGCATTCCAAAAGCATGCATTGCAGGCTGATTGAATACTCTGACTCATCCCGAGGTGTGAGTGTGAGAGTGAGTGGTTGTTTGTCTCTGTGTGTCCTGTGATTGGCTGGCAAACAATTCAGGGTGTCCCCCGCCTAGTGCCCGGAGATGGCTGGGATAGGCTCCAGCACCCCTCTTGACCCTAATGAGGATTAAGTGGTCTGGAAAATGGATGGATGGATGGAAATGTCAACAATTACATGTCATCATTATACTAAGTTCATCCTGTCTACTTGATATCTAATTTTAAGCAGATTCTTTATTTACACTAAAGAATCTGCTTAAAATTAATTACATGTCATCTCTCATCGGTAAAGGACAATGCTTAAAGCACTTTAAGTGGAGAAATGTCACTGCTCTGGCCATGGTGTGGCAAAAGACAATGTGAGTGGGCATACAGAATGAGCGGATGATAAACGCTGGAGATTGAAATATGTCATCAATCTCAAGTTGTGATAGCAATTGCCGTTTGTGGATATTGGAACACTGAGTTACTAGTTGTTTTGTGGTCAACCATGACTCTGGGTTTCGAAGTAACCATTCAGCCCCCATTCTCCGCATGTAACCCCTCTGACTAGGGTTGCTTGAGTAGTAGCATTCCCGTCCCTTCCAGTCCCTGTCTGTCTGTGCCCCAATCAAATTCACCAAATATACATGACTTGACTTTGCTGTACCATGCACCAATATTTACAGTAGTCAGTCAGAGGAGGTGTGCATTTGTGCATTGTGCTACAAAAAAACAAAAACAACAAAAACAACAAAATAGCATGATTATCGCCAGTTTGTCCCGTGAAAAGTCAGCGTTTTTGATGTTTTTGATGTTCTTTTTAGAGTGTCATTCTAAAATGGTTGTCTATAGTCATAGACTGTAATGTCGCCGTTTACAGACTAGAGAGTCAAAGTGTCTCAACCTGCAACACACTTTTTTCCCATTCAGATAGTTGTTTTGGTTGGTGATGTAAAAAAAAATAATTTAAACCTCAGTGAAAATAGTAGTTGTTTGAAACATTACATTGGTTTCGATGAAAAGGTTTCTTCAGCCGTCATCTGAACATCTTTGAAGGTGTCGGACGTTTCGCTTCCCATCCATTACATTGGTATATGTGGTGACACCACAAGGTGGCCAGGAGAGTAACATAACATATTGAAAGGAGTGGGGGGGGGGGGGGGGGGCTTAGCAAGATTCAAGATGGAAGAAAGGATGAGCTCCTTATGCATTGGCCAAGCAGACAGGCATGGAAGAAAGGATTTGCACTGAGCACTGGTCCAGATCCCTGCCTGTTAGACTGACACTGCAACAACCCTGCCATTGGCATAATCCCCGAAATCATCCCTTTGCCACGGGAGCAGAGACAAACTCGGATTGAGGGGAGGATTGTGCATGGAGAGCGCATGCAAGACTGGATGCAAAGCGACGAGAAGGAAGGAGGATTGACTGAAAAGAGGCCGTAGGAAATTGTAGAAAAGAAATATTGTAAATAGACAAGACGATGCATTTTTTTTTTCAAAAAGAGAAGCAATATGGAGTACAAATGTAAAACAGCAGAGGGTTAAATTGGCTGCCAATGATAGCATTAGTGAGAGTGTAGAGACAAAGGAGAAGAGAGAGAGCATGAGAGAGAGAGAAGAGGGGAAGAGATTACAGTAGAGAATGAAACAAAGAGAGAGGTGGCTTTTAGCTGGTGGTTCAGCTCTGTCCAACAGTGGGTCTTTGGCGCTAATGAGTGTTGCTGCTCTCGGGAGTGTGTGTGTGTGTGTGTGTGTGTGTGTGTGTGTGTGTGTGTGTGTGTGTGTGTGTGTGTGTGTGTGTGTGTGTGTGTGTGTGTGTTTGAGCAGAGACACATAGAGTGTGGTAGCTTGTAAAGATGTTGGGAGGAGGTGTCTGTAAAAGCTGGGTGTTTGCCCACCAATGCTAAACTTGTGATGCATCCTCTTTTATCCCTCTAGTTTTCCCCTCCCTCATTAGTATGATTGAATACTCTCCTCCCTCTTTCATCTGCTATTTGTCAGGGCCACTGACCATACATTTCCAATCACGCTGCGGCATGCATGCACTGCCAACTTCCCATCGTCTTTCTAACCACAAAAATTAAAGAGAAAGAAATATCCTTGCGACTTGTTTCTCCACACTTTGGGTTGGCGTCTTTCCCTACCTCCACAAAGCTGAAGTTTGGGGATATGTCCGTTTATGACTGCCTCCAAAGCTGACAATGGCCCAGTGGTGTCTTTCCACACCAGGTCTCTTTCCTTTGCTGGGTCAGAGTCTCCATTGGAATCAAGCTGGCCATTGATTGATAAAGGGCAATCAATAGAGTGTTCCTTGTACAGATGGAAATTATACAGCCTGAATGGTCAGAAGGATCTAAATATATTATTGGATTTTAGCTACAGAGCAGTAACATACATTGATGCAGTCAAATTAACCACAACCTTATGATTCGTGTACATCTGTTCATATGATTCATCAAAGAATATAAAAGCTGAGTTTCCGAAAGAATATTTGAATGGGAACTAAAATCAAGAAATTATCTCAAATGCAAGGTGTCGCTAACATTTGATCCACAGTTTAATTGATTATGGGACCATATCAGGACTATTTCTTGAAGCACCCCATTTCAGGGGTAAAATTGTTTTCTGTCGTCAAACTCAAATTCATTTTGGACTATGGTACAGTTCACATGGTCAGATGTGAACAAATAAAGCAAACACTGAGTGCATACAAATCTGAAACCTGCAATCAATGGTCTCAAATGACATTTTAATTTTATCGCGATGACTTGCGCTTGATTATAACGTGGATCGGCTCGTAACCTGCTTTGGAACGCAACAATTGGAAAACTGTGCTGTCACCTTGTAGACATTCAGTGACATCACCCAATGCCTGCTCAAATACGTAGCTGGTTGCATTAACAGCACAGGACAACTTGCTGTTCGCCCTTGTGCTGATGTCACTTGCTATGTGTGTCCTGGGATCCATTGGAAGGCAAATCCTGCCTCAAGTACCCAAAAACTGCAACCAAAAGTGACTGTGACTGACGGCGTGCCAGAAGATTTAAAATTTCCGCAAGTAATACAAACTCAATTTCCAATTAAATTGGGATATTGATATATATCACAATAATATGACTTGCAATGTAACCTAAATAGAATTAAACGTAGGACAACTAAAACAATTGCATAAACATATTGGGGCGGCCAGGTAGTCGAGTGGTTATCACGCCGGCTTCACAGTGCAGAGGTCGTGAGTTCAAGACCCTCCCTGTGTGCAGCTTGCATGTTGCCTGTGTGGGTTTTCTCCAGGTCCTCCGGTTTCCACCTACATTCCCAAAATATTCATGGCAGGCTGATTGAAGACTCTAAATTGTCCTTGGGTGTGAATGTGAGAGTGACGAGTTGTTTGTCTCTGTGTGCCCGCGATTGGCTGGCTACCAATTCAGGGTGTCCCCCGCCTGGTGCCCAAAGACGGCTGGGATAGGCTCCAGCAAACTCCGCGACCCTAATGAGGAATAAGCGGTATTGGGAATGAAGGGATGGATGTTTTGTATTGATTTTCTTTGAGAGGAGTATGACAAATTTTGAATATAGTGCCTGTAACAGGTTCCATATTTTTTTTAAACAAAAGCATATATATATATATATATATAACTATACAGATGGATGGATGTGATACTATCCATGGTCATAAATAGATGGATAAATGGATTGTATGGTGGTATTGAGATGTTTTCATTGTCGATCAATATGTGTGCAAACATCGAAATTTCATTCCAACAGTTGACATGAAAACAAGAATAAGAGCAATAATTTAACCTAACCAACCAGATCACCTTTTCCAAAAAGATGAGCTGCAAAGTCTCCTTTCATAAGTGGATTAGAAATGTCACATTCACACCGATCATGACATCGCTCACCCTTGTTACTGTCGCAAAAACAAACGAGAAAAAATTAAGAGATGATTAAGAGATGATTTTATTATATATATATATATATATATATATATATATATATATATATATATATATATATAGTAAAGTCTCGTTATATCGATATTCAAGGGAGTCCGAAAAAATATCGATATAACCGGGACTATCGATATATCCGATCCTGCGCCGAACTGCATTAAACAAAAGCCGCCAAAAGAGGGCAGCCAAGCGCCATATAAGAAACGGAGCTGGCCATTAGCTCCCTTTTTTTTGGGGTGAGAGATGTTCCCCCAATGTTGCCTCAAAATGGCACGTATAATTCTTTAATGATTGTAAACATGTATGCTTTAATCTTCAGAACTACAGTGTATTTGAAACATATTCATAACTGGATGTGTAACAAGAAAGCATATTATCCGAATCTGAAGCCATTGTTTGGATTCACAAGCAATGCAAGACGTCTTGGCGTGAAGTCATTTTTATTTGCATTTGAATAAAAAGTGACATCGGCTGTCCTTTAATACACAGTATGGAATGTTAATAATTTTCAAAATCATCGCGCTTCAGAATCAGAATCATCTTTATTGCCAAGTATGTAGAACACACAAGGAATTTGTTTCCGGTAGACAGCAGACAAAACAAGAAACATTGTTGCAAAAAACGATTGCATTCATATACAGTACAGCATGTACATAACACAACAGGGAAACTGCAACGCTTACATCTTACTGTATTATGTATACAATTTAAAAAAGTCATCAATCTTCTTCTGCTTCCCATTTTTACCTTTTAACACAAACACTTCAATCTCGTCTGCTACACACGAGCTAGCGTCTGAAAATGAAAATGGCTCTGCTACACGGGTGCTGGGCACGTAACCAAGTCACCTGACCAAGTCGACCAATGGCGCGACTGATGGCGTGACACGTAACCAAGACACGTGACCAAGTTGACCAATGGCGCGACCGATGGCGTGTCACGTGACAAAGTCACACGGCTAAGTCGACCAATAGCGCGACCGATGGCGGATTTGATTCTTAGTATCTGGATGCTATCCAGTGACTGCTGTGAAAGGACAGCTGACAACATAGGAAAGTCTGTGTGACAGCTTGGAGAGACAGCTGACAGGAGGGAATAGACCCCACTAGGGCTGTCATGGGCTAGCTACCCATGGTGGCAGTTACCAATGCTGGTTCAGTTTGTTGGAGGCACCCGCTAAATGCTACAGAAAGAATACAGAGAAAGATACCCCTAGAGCCTGCGAGACGACTGACAACACGGTTACCGACCCAGGAACGAACCTGCAGCAGGATACTCACTCAAGGTGTGCGTCTGTGGCTGGGCAAAAGTAACATCAGCTATCGGGTTAAAGATCCACCAAGGGAAGAGACAGTGCTTGGGAAAGCAGAAACAAGGGCCTCGCATTGACCAATATTTCTTACGAAGTCAGACGTCAAATAAGTCGAGTGAAGCACAGCGACGGGACGACAACCAAAGTTCGCAGAGCGTCTACACCCCTGTCAGGGACGATGGTAATGTACTTACAGAACGAAAGGTGGAAGATCCCATGCAACCACAGAGACCTCCCAAGGAGGACAAGATAAAAGGGCATAGACCAAGTGTGAAGTGGCCAAAAGCTATCGAGAAAAGAGAGTGGGAAACCGTCAATAACGATCTGACCAAAATCTTGGAGCAACAAGTGGGCACAGCAGAGAAACAGCTGGAAAATATTGGTGACATCATCTATCACTACGGGGAGGAGCGCTTTGGAGTGTACATCCGGAAAACCGCCAATGCAAGACCACCACCAACCAAATCCAGGAGGCAGCAAGAGATAGACAGACTGGTCAGAGAAAGAAGGGACCTGCGAAAACAGTGGAAGACGGCCTCTGATGCAGAGAAAGAAGGTCTCATGCTGCTCCAAGGGGACATCAAATGCCGGTTGGCAACCTTACGAAGGGCAGAAAACTTGAGAAAACATCGCCAAAACAAGGCACACACAAGAACACGGACTTCAAGTTTGTCAAAGACCTCTTCGCGAAGGACAAAAGCGGAATCCTGAAAACCTCCAAGCAGGAACTTGAAAAGCATCTGGAAAAGGTCCACCAGGACACAAAAAGGCAGGAAAAACTAGCTATCCCACATGACAAATGGAGTTCCATATAAGCTCTACAAGAACACACCAGATGTGCTGCGTTATCTTTGGAGACTCATGAGGATTGTGTGGCAGAAAGGGATAATACCAAAGGCATGGCGTAGAGCCGGAGGCGTACTAATTCCCAAGGAGAAGGATGCGGCTGACATCAGTCAATTCCGTCCAATTAGCCTTCTCAACGTTGAGGGGAAAATCTTCTTTAATGTTTTAGCACGGAGACTTTCCACCTACCTGGAGAAGAACAAGTACGTCGATACATCTGTACAGAAGGCTGGCATCCCTGGGTTCTCTGGTTGCTTGGAGCACACTAGTATGATCTGGGACCAAATCCAAGCGGCAAAGAAAGACAAGAGAGATCTTCATGTCATCTTCCTCGACCTGGCCAATGCCTTTGGCTCAGTTCCCCATAACCTTCTCTGGGAATCCTTCAACTTCTTCCATGTTCCATTACCCATTACTGCCTTGGTAAAAGCCTACTTCGAAGACTTGCAACTCTGCTTCACAACACCTGACTTCACAACATCATGGCAGCGTGTAGAAGTCGGCATCATGGCAGGTTGTACGATTTCACCCCTGGCCTTCACAATGGCCATGGAGGTCATCATCAGGGCCTCAAGGTGGGTGGTGGGAGGTGAGCGAACAAGGAATGGGATCCACCTCCCACCTATCCGGGCATACATGGATGACATGACCACCTTGACCACTACCGCAGCTTGCACCAGGCGGCTACTTGGAAAACTGCAGGAAAACATTAAATGGGCCCGGATGAAAATCAAGCCGAGCAAGTCACGCAGCATCTCAATCGTCAAGGGACAGCTAAAAAATGTGAAGTTCTGCATTGGTGATGACCCAATACCAACGGTGTCTGAGGAACCGGTCAAAAGCCTGGGCAGGTGGTACAATGCAAGCCTCAGAGACAAAGATCAAGTGCAGTAACTCAAGCAGGACATCACCAATAGTCTGGAAAACATCAACAAGACTGAGCTGCCAGGAAAGCTCAAGCTCTGGTGTCTGCAGTTTGGACTTCTCCCTCGGGTAATGTGGCCACTCACAGTCTATGAGGCCCCACTCTCAACTGTGGAGAAGATGGAGCGAACCATCACTAGATATGTGAAACGCTGGCTTGGTGTTCCACGCAGTCTGTCTAACATCGGCCTTTATGGCAAAGGGGTCCTTAAGCTTCCAATCACAAGCCTCACCGAAGAGTACAAGTGCGCTAAAGTGAGACTTCAGATTACCCTCACAGACTCCAGAGACCGGAAGATCAGTCAAGCTGCACCCCCCCCCCCCTATCAACGGGACGGAAATGGACGCCATCCATTGCAGTGCAGCAGGCCACAGCAGCCCTAAGGCACAGCGACATTGTGGGACACGTTCAGCTCTGAAGAGGGGGGTTTGGCCTTACAAACAAACCTTCTTGGCGGAAGGCTTCCACATCGGAAAGAAGGAAAATGGTGATAGCAGAGGTGCGCCGCCAAGAGGAAGCTGAAAGAACTGCACGGGCTGTCTCTCTTGCCAAGCAGGGACAATGGATGAGGTGGGAAGGCCTGGAGAATAGAAGGCTCAGCTGGAAGGATCTCTGGGAAATGGAGGCAAGCAACATCAGCTTCATCATCAGAGCTATCAATGACGTGCTCCCATCTCCAAAAAACCTCCACCAATGGTATAGCGAAGTTCCAACCTGTGACCTCTGTCGAACTCCAGGAACTCTCAAACACATCCTGACCGGTTGTAAGACCAGCCTCACACAAGGCCGCTACACCTGGAGGCACAACCAGGTCCTGAAGAGTTTGGCAGTTGTCCTTGAGAGCAAGAGGAATACCATCAACTCCTTGCCAATGAGAGCCACCATGTCCAGCACAGCACCATTGACTTTCATCCGAGAGGGACAGAAAATGCCCAACCATCCTACTGCCAAACCAGAAGTTGGACAGCTATCCGGGGGCCCGCGATTGGGAGATGGCCAGCAATTGGTTTTCCCAGCGGAGATTGCAGCCACCACCCTCAGATCAGACTTGGTCTGAGGGTGCTCTGGTCCCCTTCACTCAAGGCTGTCTACATCGCAGAACTCACAGTCCCATGGGAAAACTCTGTTGAAGAGGCCTATGAGCGCAAGAAGCTGCGGTGGATCCCATTTTTTTCCCCCCAAGATGGCGGCTCTCCCGGCAAATTGTTTTTTCCGTGTTTATTATGTTTGTCTCACTCGTGTAAATGTCCGTCTCCGTTTGCCTCGCTACACCCGAGGCGTACCTACTCCTGTGAGGTTCTGCTCGACATCGGCAGTTCATTTTTAAAACCAAAACCAGCTGAAGCAGAAGTGCTACGCAAGCATGGATTGCTCAGAGAGTCGGCTCGTCCACTAACCCCCACTCTTCCACCGACCCCCACTGCTGCACCCAACCCAGAGTGGAGGCGCCACAAGCGCTGCATGAGGAATCAGAAGAGGGGAAAGCGTGGAGGTATCCGCATTAGGCTCTCGGCTAGCCCTCACCGGCCGTCCATCCCTACCATTACGCTGGCTAACGTGCGCTCCCTGGACAATAAAATGGACTACATCAGACTTCTCCGCTCAACTTCCAAGACCGTGGGTGAGTGTTGTGCCCTTGTGTTTGTGGAAACATGGCTGACCGACAGCATACCGGACAGTGCCATCCAGCTCGCCCAGCTAACGAGCTTCCGGGCAGACAGAGCGCTCATCGAGAGGGGGAAGACTCGCGGCGGGGGACTCTGTGTCTACATCAGTGATGCCTGGTGCCGCAACACTGTTGTGGTATGCAAACACTGTTCACCACTGATGGAGCTTATGGTCATAAAATGTCGGCCATTCTACCTGCAGAGGGAATTTAGTGCCATACTGCTGGTAGCAGTTTACATCCCCCTGAGCTCAATTAACAACAGGAGCGCGGCATTGAATGAACTCTACCAGCACATCAGCGAGCAACAGACAGCCCACCCAGATGCTTTACTTATCTTGGCTGGCGATTTCAACCATGCCAACCCGAAAAGCGTTTTTCCACAACTCCATGGACACATTACCTTTCCGACTAGAGGTAACAACATTCTGGACAGTGTCTTCACTACACACAAAGGAGCCTACAAAGCCTACCCCCTCCCCCACCTAGGAGCTTCGGACCACTCCACTATTATGTTAATGCCCGCATACAGGCCACTTGTCAAAGTCGTCAAACCAGTCAAGAAGCAGATAAGGGTGTGGCCTGATGGGTCGTCAGAGGCACTCAAAGACTGCTTCTCCAACACTGACTGGAACATGTTCAGACAAGCGGCCACCTACAACAACAACACCGACCTCCAAGAGTACACAGACTCTGTTACCTCCTACATGAGGAAGTGCATGGATGACGTGACTGTCACTAGATCTGTCACCATCCTGGCCAACCAGAAGCCATGGCTGACGGGTGAAGTCCACAGGCTCCTTAGGGCTCGGAACGCTGCCTACAAAGCTGGCGATGAGCTGGGCCTGAGAACAGCCAGGGCCAACCTGTCACGTGGCATCAGGATGGCCAAGAGACAGCACTCCAGGAGGATCGCCAACCACTTCAGAGACAGCAGAGACACCAGGAACCTGTGGCGTGGGATACAGACCATCACAGACTACAAGCCCTCTCCACAGACCTGTGAGAACTCCACCACTCTGCTGAATCAGATGAACGACTTCTTCGCCCGCTTCGAGGCAGACAACAGCACTCCAGCACAGAAGACCCCACCACCTCCCGGCGAACAGGTGCTGACACTGTCCCAGGACAGCGTGAGGCGATCCCTCAGAGGGACCAATCCACGAAAATCCCCGGGTCCCGACGGAATTCCTGGCCGTGTTCTGAGAGACTGCGCTGTGGAGCTCACAGATGTCTTCATGGACATCTTCAACACATCTCTGAGCCAGGCTGTTGTGCCCACATGCCTCAAAGCCACCACCATTATCCCGGTCCCTAAGAAGTCGTCCCCCACCTGCCACAATGACTACCGCCCGATCGCACTCACTCCCATCCTCATGAAGTGCTTCGAGCGGCTAGTTATGAACCACATCAAGGCTGCCCTCCCCCCCAACCATGACCCCTTCCAGTTTGCATATCGGCCCAAACGCTCTACCGATGATGCCATCTCCACTGCTCTCCACACAGCGCTCACCCACCTGGAGACCAGAGACTCCTACGTCAGAATGCTGTTCATCGACTTCAGCTCAGCATTCAACACAATCATCCCCCAACAGCTCACTGATAAACTGAGCAAACTGGGGATCAGCACCTCCCTGTGCAACTGGCTGCTGGACTTCCTGACGGGGAGACCACAGGCAGTCAGAGTTGGCGACAACACTTCCAGCACCATCATGCTGAACACAGGGGCCCCCCAGGGGTGTGTGCTGAGCTCCCTCCTCTTCACTCTGCTCACGCACGACTGCTCACCATCATCACCCAGCTCCAACCTCTTCATAAAGTTTGCGGATGACACGACTGTGGTGGGCCTCGTTAACAACGACGAGGAGACAGCCTACAGGGACGAGGTCAGCCGCCTGGCCACGTGGTGCAAGGACAACAATCTCCGTCTGAATGTGGAGAAGGCGAAGGAGATTGTTGTGGACTTCAGGAGAGTGCGCCCCCAGCATGCTCCACTAACCATCGATGGTGCTGCAGTGGAGAGAGTGAGCAGCACCAAGTTCCTGGGAGTGCAAATATCCGAAGACCTGTCCTGGAACCACAACATGGCATCAATCACCAAGAGATCCCACCAGCGCATGTACTTCCTCCGCAAGCTTAAAAGAGTTGGAGCCCCGACCCCCATCACGACCTCCTTCTACCGCGGTACCATCGAGAGCATCCTGACCAGCTGTATCACCGTGTGGTACGGCGCCTGCACCGTGTCCTGCCGTAAGACTCTGCAGCGCATCGTGAGGACAGCTGAGAAGATCATCGGTGTCTCTCTCTCCCCCCCCTTCAGGACATCTACAACACCCGCCTCACCCGCAGAGCCATCAGGATCGCTGGCGATCCCACACACCCCTCCCACAGCCTCTTCAGCCTGCTGCCATCGGGTAGGAGACTGCAGAGTCTCCGAGCCAAGACCAGCAGGCTCAAGGACAGTTTCTGCCACCAGGCAGTCCGGAGACTCAACTCCCTTCCAGCCCTGCCCAGCCTGCCCCTTCCCACTGCCACACTCGCCGAACTCTGAGTACACGCTACATGCTGTACGATCATCCTGAACTCTATTTTTTTGTTCTTTCTCATTTTTTTTCTGCAAGACCTCACTTCAACCCTTTCTTGTTGTTTGTTTTTGCAATTACGACATTACGTCACTTTATGTACGTCACTTCCTCACTTTACATATGTCACTACCTCACTTTACATACGTCACTGCCTCACTTTCCAGACGACACTACCTCACTTTACATACAGAAATTACAAGTATTGTCTGTTGTCAATTGTATGTCTTTTAGCCACGTTATAAGTGCCTTGCATGTCTTGCACGCTGGGTCCGAGAGGACATTAATTTCATTTGTGCTGTATGTCATGCATATTAGCACGTTTGACAATAAAGCTGACTTTGACTTTGACTTTTGACTACACAGAACTCGCAGTGGATGCGCAACAGCGGGGATGGAAAACCAAGGTTTGTGGCTTCCTCCACCATCAGGCTGCTAAAAGACCTGGGTATCCATGTACAGGCTCTGCGGCACTGTCAGAGATATGACAGACAGACACAGTGGACAGAGACTCAGAACCAGAAAGATTGTCCCCACTGCCGGCAGGAGACGCAGTCATCAGATGACATACGTCTGAATTCTGCGCCCCTCTGCCAAGCTATTTATTGAGAGTATATGTAAATGACAGTGATATATTAGTAAACATAGTTTTCTTGATTATAATGCCACGCCTCTGGGCGTTCTGAGCACCAACAGCTGCAAGCAGTAAAACATAAGACATTTTAATTGGTTGTCTTTTCCAAGAACTGATAAGTTTGTAATCTGGCGCTTGTGCAGGATGTTTAAGCCGTAAATAACTTTGGTGGAAAAGGAGTATCTCAAGCCCTAAATTCTGTGCAAGGCCGGACCTTCTAGAATCTTGATGGAGACGACAGTTCACCTTGCCGTGTCTGTTTCACTCAGATTTACTGTGGCCATCTGCGCTTTGACTGTTAGTTGGTCAGCAAAGCACGGCACTTTTAAACATGATAAATTATTATTCTCCATCAGGCACACAGTTAGGTCACTCTCTGAAGCGGCAGAAAGAAGCAGCCACTGGATCTGGATGAAGAGGAAGGACCCTTGTTGGGCTCATAGGTCAGCAACCTAAGACCCCCCCGCCCACCAGCTTCTGAACATCTGATTGGGCATGGGACACAAGCGCAGGCGTGATCAACCTGTCGCTGGCCACCATCGATGAGGGTGTCTAGTGATTAAAAGGCCGAAACACCTAATGATTCTTTTGGCACACTACTGACGATGTGTCTCAAATTCACAAATTCACAACCTCCCATCCCTGAGGCACAGCTCCAACATCACGTCCAGTGGTTCATGATTCTCTTCTCTCTATCTCTTTCTATCTCTCTCTCTCTCTCCTTATCTCTCTCTCTCTCTATATATATATATATATATATATATATATATATATATATATATATATATATATATATATATATCTATCTCTTTATCTCTCTCTCTATCTCTCTCACTATCCCTATCTATCTATCTATCGCTCTCTCTACCTACCTCGCTACCTACATCTCTACCTACCTCTCGATCTCTATACCTCTACCCTCTCTATCTTTACCCTCTCTATCTCTATCTCCCTACCTCTATCTCTACCTCTCTCTCTCTATCTCTATCTCTCGATCTCTATCTCTATTTCTAGACCTCTATCTCTCTCTCTCTGCCTCTATCTTTCTCTCTCTGTATCTCTCACTACTGACGATGGCACACTACTGACGATGTGTCCCAAATTCACAACCTCCCATCCCTGAGGCACAGCTCCCACACCACTCTCAACATCAAGGCTAATCTCATGTGAGGACCATCGATTGGCACAAATGGACACAATAACATCACGTCCAGTGTTTCATGATTCTTCTTCTCACTGTTTTTATTTTTTTGCAAGGATTTGAGACTGAATTACTGACCTAAATAATGAGGATGTTAAATTGCAACAGAAAGCAATTTGTGCATTTTCAGGGATTTGGACCAAAAGGATGAAGAGAAGTGTGTGGATAGGGGTTCGTGAGAGACTTCTCTGAGATGGAGAAAAATGCAGAGGGTATGTGGGAGGAGGCAGCCCTGCAGGCTCCTAGGAGAGGCTGGTAGGGTGAAAGGTCATTATTGACTGAATGAATTTTTAAAGAGGACCCTCGTCTGAGGGTGGAGGCGATCAACTTGTGTGTGTGTGTGTGTGTGTGTGTGTGTGTGTGTGTGTGTGTGTGTGTGTGTGTGTGTGTGTGTGTGTGTGTGTGTGTGTGTGTGTGTGTGTGTGTGCGTGTGTGTGTGTGTGCATGCGCGAAGTCATACTAAATTCTACCAGATTTTTTTTTTTACTCATTTTTTTGTCGCATGCATTAAAAAAAATATTTCACATGTTGCTTCAAGCATCTAGACATCTCAAATAGTGTTTGCCAACCTCTCTCGGCAGTACCGTTTTGATGGGGCGAGTAGGGTGCACTCGTCTCATGCCTTATCCCATTCTTTCTTAGTAAAGATTGAAACTCTTGCCCAGTGAACTCTGTGCCGTTGTCAGATCGGATGCATTTTATTTTTCCATATAGAGCTACATTGGCTAAAAAAAATTCCGTAGCCTTTGTTGTGTGAGCCTTTGCCTTAATAAAATATGGAAAAAAATCATCCCACTGTGGTCATCAGTGAATGCTGTTGAGTACCTGTAGCCATTTCTATCTGTCGGTTCTATAGGACCGCACAGGTCTGTGCGCACTAGCTATAGCATAGTTGCAGCTTGCCCTGTGTGCATATTTCACAGTTTTGAGTAGGCTCGTGTTTCCCTCTAATAGACATTCCTTTAACCACTTTTTCTAGTCTAGCAACATCTTCGAAGTTACAATGAACTAATATTTTGTGCCAAGTTTGGATATCATCACAACTATATGCTTCATCAACATTTTTCTCTTCTATTGTGTTTAGGTAATACATTCTACCAAACACCTCAATTTTGAATTTTGTCCCATCCCTGTGGACTAACCAGTCATCATCGTCTTTGAAACGGACCTTTGCTCCACTTGCTGTTGCTGCTTTGACGGAGAAGATGTTCTGCGGAAATGCTGGGATGTAGAGTGCGTGCATGAGTCTGGTCTTCACTCATCGTCCGTCACTGTCCAGCAAGTAGACCTCAGCCTCTCCTCTCATCTTTGCCATTCCGCTCACCTTGGTTTCATCTGCAAGCTCAATGATGTGGACCTCGGGTTTGGAGCTCTTGTCGACTGTTTTGAACTTTGTGGCGTCGTTGACCATATGTGCTGTGGCAATACTGTCGACCATAAAGCCTCTCTGGTTTCCACTTGTCGGATGGTCATTTAGATTGAAGAAGAATATGTGCTCTGACTCGATCTCGTCATCAGCTCCCTTCATGACGTCTCGGCCTCGTCCTCGACTGCGTCGGCCTTGATGTGGCATGTCCCACCTTCTTTCCTCTCTTCTCGGCTGGGAAGTGCGAGGACATGTCCTGGCCATGTGTCCTCTTTTACCGCAGGTGTAGCACTCAATATCTGCTAGGTCCATTTTCCTTCCTCTCCCTCTCCCATGCGGTTTTGTAGTCCCGCTCGTTTTCATTACGTTGTCTTCGTTGGCACTCTGCTCACCTTTTCCATACTTTTCGGTATTCTCAAAAATTCTTAGCTTAGTTTTGAATTCGCCAAAAGTCATTAGATTGGGTGACGTGCACAAGGAACGGTTTGTAACAGTCAGGAAGCCCTTTCAGTACCATGGCTATCTGAAGCCCGTCGCTAATGTGCTCTTCTGCTCTTTGTATGCTCTTCTGTGGTACTGGGCCCATAACCTGTTGCACGCTAGTCATTCTGGCAGCAGTCCTAGCGTTTTTACAGTAACCAAAATGGGAACTTTTCATAGCGATTGAAAGTACTCACGAGAGAAAAATGATGCACAGCCGTGTCAATCATTGGTCTGGGAACTCGACAAACATTTTATTTTGCGCATGCTCTTAAAAAGGCTCCACAATTTCCGGGTATCACATGATCAGCTCGTTTCGCAGGTGATATCAATCATGAAATTTCCCCAATCGTGTCTTTGCCTCACACACACATTTACACACGCACACTCAACACAAGGTATGAAAAGAATGTTTGATTTCTGCTTTTAACCCTGAGATGTACCGGTAATTGCATTGCATTTTTTTCTAATTCATGTTAACACAAACCTTTATAAATCCACACCCGTACGAAGACAGAAAACACAAGGGAATGTTGACTTGAAAACACATTATTCACCTGTGACTGCACCTGAGTCTGTTCACATCACCACCCACTCGCGTTCACATCGCCAAAGGGTGGTCCCCTGATGGAACTCTGCTTCCCTATACGCACAGCAGGACGCAAGTGTCCTCAATATCCCTCCCTCCCTCCTTTCATCCATCATGCGTCGGCTGGTAAATGAAGCAAATCACCTCGCCTTTGACCCCTTTCAATGAGCCATTAGGTCTTCCAGGGGTGCAACACTCCTGCATTCCGATTTGGAGTAACCCGCTCGCATCAGTAATGTCCCAGAGCGTTCAGGGTGCATTAAGCCTGTGGACATCTCCTCCATCTACGCTGCTCTCTCTTCCTCTTTGCCTCAAGGCATCTTTCTCTGCATCATTTCTTTTCTTTCTTTCACAAACAGTGACGGTTAGGTGAAAACAGGAGTGCAAAAGTAGATGAATTAAAAGAGTTTGTCACCATCAAACTCATTTATTTGCTTCGCGGCAGCCAGGGGAAATGTAGTGATAATGTAATTGCCGTCTTAAATCAATGTAACATAACTCCAAATGCAAATGCATCAAATAAATGAAATCAGAGTGATATAATGGTTACATAGGAGTGATTTTAAATCAATTCCAATTCAATTAATATGTTCTCGAATTGGGGGAAGTATTGGCAATATGGTTTGTTAACAAAAGAACACCACAATAATTATGTTTCAGTAATGCGTTTAGGAAATAAGGTGTTGGTGAAATCATGGCTGTGGTTTATTTGGTATTAAATACACAGATGTAGTTTATGAGGTGCAATGTACTGTTTGTATTTAAAAAACACATAAATAAATCATTTTTGTCAACCAATCAATATACTCCGAGCTTATATCTGTGAAACATCTCAAAATAGACACATGGGACCTTGAATTGTCCCGGGGGTATTCTTCTATTACCCATAATCCATCACGATATTGTTGCTTACCATTCACTCGACCAGCTGTCTATCCTATAAATATATTCTCCCATTGTTGTCCATCCGTCCTCGTCTTGCTTCATCCATCAATGCATTTGTTCTTCAATCTTTGTCCCTTCTATTTTCCTGAGGTCGATTCACCTCCTCCATCCGTCTCTGCTTCCTCTACCCAATCCTCATGCTGCACACTCGTCCATTGCTCCTGTTGAGATGACAGGCGCATTTGGGATTTGACAAGACAGAGAAAAAGCCAGACCCATGCAACAGTACTCCATTTGAATATGTTGTGAATGTTTTAAATCTCAAAGTGCTTTTGGGTCACTTCACTGGACAGTATGCAGAACCAAATACAGTATGTGTGGTCTGACAATATTAAAAAAAAATAACATTATTACAATCATCTCTTAATTTTTTCTTGTTTGTTTTTGTTACAGTAACAAGGGTGAGCGATGTCATGAACGGTGTGAATGTGACATTTGTAATCCACCTATGAAAGGAGACTTTGCAGCGCATCTTTTTGGAAAAGGTGATCTGGTTGGTTAGGTTGAATTATTGCTCTTATTCTTGTTTTCATGTAGACTGTTGAAATGAAATTTCGATGTGTGCACACATATTTCACATCGACAATAAAAACATATCATTACCACCATACGATCCATTTATCCATCTTTTTATGAACATGGAAATTCCAAACAGGAAGGCCGGATGTGAAATCGAACCCTGCACCTTTGCACCAAGAGGCGGACATGCTAATCATTCATTCCGCCAACCACCATCCCGTTGCCATTGTTACTATCAGTAGTGGTAGTAGTATTTTTCTGAGTAGTAGTTGTAGTAGAAGAATAATGTTGCCTTTGGATAAGAATAATTAATTAAACATATTATAGTTGTCGTTAAGTATTTTAATAATGTGGTATGCCATATGTATTAAAACCTTATTTCATGAAAAAAATGATGTAAATATATAAAAAAAAAGAAAAAAGGTATCCCCACGTGCTAGGTTGATTGAATGGTCTAAATCACAGGTCAAACTCAAGGCTCGGGTGCCAGATACATCATTTGATATGGCCGCCGAAAGCAAAATCAAACATGTTTGATTTCTATGATGCTTGTTAAAATTTCGACCGACATTTCACATTGTCGTATGTACTATAAAAGAGACCCATTGTAAATGTTCTTGTTTCCAAACCCCTCATTGCAATTACTTAAACTACAGTTGAATGGCCCATTATTCTTGACCTCATGTGGTTTAACAGTCATAACGGCCCTCCAAGGGACTTTAATGTAGAAAAATTAGTTTGACATCCTGGATAAATGGACCAGATGTGTGAGAGTGAGTTTAGATGAATGGGTCAAAGGTAGTTCAGCTCATCTGTGCCCCTGAACTGGATCACTCATAGAAAATGGCTAGGTCAATGAGAGTAAAGCATTATGAATCAGAAAAATATTGATTTATTGTTATTGTTTTTTAAATTCAGCTTCAGCACATCATCGAAGCCATATTGTTTATTCTTTGTCTCCTTTATGGATCAATATCAGTCATTAAATGTGCTATGGATGTATGAAATTTGAAAGCCTCTTGATCAATTCATTCATTTGTTATATAGTTATATATTGAGAGAGTATTATTCAAAGCCTTTTTGGTTAGCTGGAGGTTTTGTAAAAGCTAAATACGATTGCCTCAGAAGAACAATCAGAGCCAACCAAATACAATTATCTGACAAGCACACAATCAGGCAGCTTTCTGTAAATCTCTTGGTCCACAGCACAGTAAAAGTACCAAACACAGTGTCTGTGTCTCCAGTATGTAATTGAATCCTCTATTGTAATTTGCTAGGTTTTAATCAAGGCACATAATTGCTGCTTATAACTCTGTATTAACACTCATGGTCTAAATTATGATTGGGCAGGAAAATTGTGATTATTTTCCTTGATCTAACGCCTCGCTGTTGGGTTCATCAGAGCTACTTACAGATGCATACAACGGCATTACAACAGTTCTCACATCAGGTCATTTTCCACCTTGTTCCGCAGGTTTCTACATTCTTAACAAATGCACCACAGCCATGCCACACATAGTGAGGATAGCGGTGGATGAATGTAGCAATCAGTGCTTGGTGACGACGAAGAGTCATAGAGGCTGATTGCACGGTGGGGAATCTGCAAAGCAGCGCTCTTCACTCTCTCCATGCTTCGAATAACAAGCTCCATCGCCCACAGTGTGAAACAACAGACTGCTAATTGGAATCAGCACGCTCTCAACTTAGCTTATGCTAACATCTTCTGGCTGCCTGCTCTATGCTATTACAGGAAAGGTGTGGGGGTGAGAAGGTGTTTTCGATCTGTGACGCAAACCTCTGCAATGCCACATTTGTTAGTGAGGCATGATGTTGGATCACATATTCAAATGAAAATAGCATAGTGGTTGTATTCTCAGTATGGTTTGGCCAACTACATACATACATCACCTCTGCTTTGATTATGTTGTCAAAATCTGGAAAGGATTTTACAGAACCATAACATTTTTTTCAAATTGCTGCTATGTACTGCAAATGTCCCCATTGTGGGACAAATTAAGGTTTTCTGATTCTGATTCTGATTCCATCCATCCATGTTCTGTACCGCTCAATATCATTAGAGACCATAGGCAGAGATAGAACGGCATACAGACAGGTTGGTCAATAGTATGGTCACCCAGCTCATATATATTCGTCAAGGCCCTCTTTCAACCTGGGAGAGAAAATAATTATTTCCCGACCACAGGTGAGTTCCAAATGATCACAGATTATTGGGCAGGAGGCAGTGTACATGCCGGACCACATATGCACCTAAAAGCTAGCAACCACTCATTTGATGACAATGAGGTTAAAATCTTAGCGAAAGAACATAAATCGTTTGAAAGGGGAGTAAAAGAAGCAATTTTCATAAAACAACTAAATCCTTCATTAAACCGGTTTGGTGGGGTGAGGTTCAATTTGGATCGTTCGTACAACAACTTACTTAGACAAAATAGGATTAGGAATACTGATGAGGTGATACCGGTGGAAGTGGGGCATTCAGGCCAGTTGTTATTCAGACAATAGGAACAATCAGTGGAGTGGCAGGGAGTAGTCCTCTGCTCCCCCCAACCTGAGAGCAGGGACCTATCATAGCAGAGTCCGACACCGCCATGTCTGGACAGTAGGGATATATATAGGGCCTAAACTACCAGTAAGACTTTAGTTTGCTGACGAAGTTTCTTGGATAAGAAGTGAAACGTCCGACACCTTCAAAGAAGTACAGATGACGGCTGAAGAAACCTTTTCATCGATGGACAACTCCTGTACGACTGAGAGCTTACACAGACGCTGGCCTGGTAACAACAAATTGCTATGAAATTACTTAAAACATACACACACACACACGCACGCACACGCACACACACACACACACACACACACACACACACACACACACACACACACACACACACACACACACTGATATATTTACAAGGAGCCACTGAAGAAGACAACCCGACAAATAAATTCAATAAATGCTGTTTCTGTGGCCAACAAACAAGTGTTTCAGATCCAATAATTATCAATTTTGCGTAATAACCTAAACAGAAATCCAAACATGATACTAACACTTGTGAGCAAGGTTTAGTGAAACCAAGGAACTAAATTCAGGCAAAGAAACGAGGCAAAAAGGAACACCTGGGCAAGACACAAAGGGTTGAGGGCACAGATTGGTTACTCCAAGGAGTAAAACCAAACAAAGACAAAAATGACATGAGAAAACAAAACTATGAAACAATACCAATCTCAAAAATCAAGCAATGTCCAAACTACATTGGGAATTTATGCATTTAGCTGACAGTCTGGAAGAAATATGTATATAATTAACTCATTCACTGCCAGACGATGTGCAAATGTGTCCACACCAGTGCCAGGGTTTTTGTCATTTTCACTCAAATTGCAGGACCCACAGAATATTTAGAAATACATCAACATTCAATTATATTACATTGATGAGAAGGTTTCTTCAGCCGTCATCTGTACTTTTTGAAGGTGTCGGACGTTTCGCCTCCTATCCAAGAGGCTTCGTCAGCGAACTAAAGTCTGACTGGTCGTATCGGCCCTATTTATATATCCCTAATGTCTGGGCATGGCGGCGCCGGACACAGCTATGATAGATCCCTACTCTCAGGTTGGGAGAGCAGAGGACCACTCCCTGTGGCCCCACTGATTGTTCCTACATTCCTGACTAACGAGTGGCCTATTTGCCCCACTCCCACCGGTATCACCTCATCAGCATTACGAATGTTGCCTAACCTGTTTTGCTTAAGCAGGCTATTGTATGAACGATCCAAATTGAACCTCACCCCACCAGACCGGATTAATGAAGGATTTAGTTGTTTTATGAGAATCGCTTCTTTTACCCCCCTTTTTTGGGAGAGACATCCTTCTGCTGGTACGTAACTTAGAAAAGGCCACCTTTAAATTAACTGACTTAAAGAACCATCTCAGATTCAATCTTAGATGTAGACAGAGCCGGTTAATTACTAAATGCATGAAGCAAGCACCCCTGGAACCCGGATACTTAGCCGATAAAATGCAACAAAATTATACTAGGAAAATACTAAATTTGCGAATTAGGAGACTTAACATAGAGATAAAAAACAAACAGTCAGAAATAGAAACTTATTATCATTGATTACAAACTAAACTTACCCACAAAATCTATCAGGAAGTGTGTGAATTTACTAAATCCGGATATATGAGGCACCACAGCAAAACCAAAGAGAGACAAAAGGGTAAATTTTTCCATCCCGGAACAAATTTGGGAATGGCATATAATATGGAACCATCCATCTATCCCACCTATATTTTCTGAACCGCTTTATAAGGGTCACTGTCACATTCGGATTGGCAGGAAGAGGCGGCGTCTCGCCCTCCTGCTTGTACCACCTGCTGCCGATCACCTCGTTAAATCACCGGGTATTTAAACAGTACGTATTCTGTAGTCATTTGCCGATGTATTAAGTTGCCTTGCTACTGCCAGTGCCCAGATTCCTTCTACTGGGGTTCTGTATGTACCCGGTCCGAGATCCCAGCTAGTAATCACTACTACTCGGGATTATATCTCGTCGAACTTTCGTGTGCTTGCTATTTTATTGTGAGTTTGTGTGGTACGTGGGTCGGTTTTCCCCTTGACCTCGCACTTTGGTTATCTTTATTTTGTATTTCTCCTGGTCCACTTTTGGAATCAGCGCCTTTAGTTGTTTGTTAAACAACAAACACGGATCTACTGTCTCTGTCGCTTGCTTTGGGGATCCAGCTATTCATTTCGTTCCGACGAGACGGCTCGCTCTCTGCCTCGTTCGGAATGTGACAGTCACAGGGTTTGCTGGCACATGTTGAAGCTGTCTTCCGGCAATGAGGGTGGGGGCCCTTAACAGGTCATACGCCAGTTGCAGGGCACACAGAGATTAAAAACCACAATTTTTGTGACAATGTAGAATACGTTATTGGAATGTGTGAGGAAGTCAGAGTACCAAGAGAAAACCCACATGGGCACGGGGAGAACATGCAAACTCCACGCAGGAAGGCTAGAGCCGGGATCAAACCCATAACCTGTGCATTGTGAGGTTGAATCATAATCACAAAACAGTGAATTTGGATGCACTTTAAACTTCATGGAAACTGTGTTTGTCATGCACTAACACAAAGCCAAATATCAATTTAGCTGTAAGCCATATTCGAAGACCAAACCATGTGTTGTGCATTGGAAACACAGCATATTTTACAGAATCTGTGTAGTGTACCATCCAGCATTTTTACGAGATTAAGTGAAAATAAATAAATAAATAAATAAATAAATAAATAAATAAATAAATACTTGGTAGGGCGGCCCAGTGGTCGAGTGGTAAGCACACCGGCTTCACAGTGCAGAGGTTGTCGGTTCGCGTCCCGGTCCGGCCTCCCTGTGTGGAGTTTGCATGTTCTCCCCGGACCCGCATGGGTTTTCTTCGGGTCCTCCGGTTTCCTCCCACACTTCAAAAACATGCATGGCAGGCAGATTGACCACTCCAAATTGTCCCTAGGTGTGAGTGTGAGAGTGTGAGAGACTGTTGTATGTCTTTGTGTGCCCTGCGATTGGCTGGCAACCAATTCAGGGTGTCCCCCGCCTACTGCCCGAAGACAGCTGAGATAGGCTCCAGCAACCCCCACTACCCTAATGAGGAATAAGCGGTGCGGAAAATGAGATGAGATGAGATAAATACTTGGTGCATTATCACTTATTATGTGATGCTCACACTGTTACACTCTTAAAACTGCAGGGTCAAATGTAACACAAATTGAGTAGAAAAGCTAACCTTGACTTGGTCCACAAGGGACTGAGTTAATTTATTTATACCCAACACGTTGAGTTGAGGATAAAGCCTAGCACAGGGGTCGGGAACCTTTTTGACTAAGAGAGCCATAAAAGTAAAATATTTAGCCATGTTTTTCAGTGAGAGCCACACGCACGCGCGCGCACATACGAACGCTCGTGTGCGCGCGCACACACACACACACGCCCAGGCGTGGCCACTTTTAAACCAAATATCAGAATGTATCATTTAAAATAACTTTGTGATAGTACTCACCGTTAACATGAATGGTTTTCTGTTCCTCGTGATTGGTAAAAATCCAGGCAAACGATTGGAATGAAATTCAATTTACCGGTCCACAGGCGAAGTTACTGCTAGCTAGCCTGCACACGGCTCATAAGCTTCCACACTTGCTATCTGCAATCTACTTCTCGCAGAAGTATGTTGATGCTAACGTTAACATGGAGCTTGTTAAAATGTCACGGACATTCGACTGTTTCATCGATGGTGTTGTTTCATTGCAAATTAATCTCCGGCAATCTAATGCTCCGGTGCATTAACGCTGAAGTGCACTAGTTGGGCTCATTTAAAGGGGCGTTTACCTGTTTCAACATGACGGCCACTATCATCCAATCAAAATGGCGCTTTCGGCCAACCTAGCTCCGTGACATCCAATCAAAATTGCACTTTCCGCCAACTGCAGCCCCAACGGGAAATGAACGGCGAAAAAATGAAAATATGTATTTAGTTTTATCGGCGAGCCATATGCAATCATCAAAAGAGCCATAGGTGCCCGACCCCTGGCCTAGCACAATGGGTCAACGTTTTGATATAACTAACTATACAGATTAGTTAAACTGCTTTGGTTTAAAGAAAAAAAATATTTTAAATTGAAGAACAATAAAAGCACATCTTCTCTGTCAGGAGTTGCAACAGAAATTCAATTGTGTGACATTTTTGGCACCATTTTTTACACTGACATAACTCCTATTTTTCATGGGTAGACCCAATCCCTCTGCTCAAAATCAGACACTGAGCCATCTGCCTGCCACTAGACAATTGGGTTTTGCAATAACCGGTGATCAACAAAAATGCCTTGGCAAAAAAATACTTTTATTTGACTAATGGCTCAAATGATTTATCCTGCAACATCCTGATTGAAAGACCCTCACAGTGACTCAAAGGTTGACCTTGCAGAGTTATAGTGCATGTCTCATTGAGATCGTGTTTTGCCTCACAGAGTGGTGAGGGTGATAAATTATCCGATTTTATGGTGCCTCACATGAACCATATCATCATTTCTTTGACGCTGAACACAGATTATCATGGAGTATTGCGTTGCAAATGAGTGAGGAAGGAAGGGGTCATGAGACAGGGCGTGCTTTGTGATTTTGTGGTCGCCTGCATGTGTTTGCGTGCACTGTTTGTGCAATCTCTCGCTGTGACTGCTGTAGAGTATATTTGCAAGGATATGTGTGAATCACACTCCAGCTGCCAACCGAAATGATATCTAAACCAATGCGGGCATATTTGAGTGAGACAGCCCTTAACCACCAGTATGATCCTATTGATTCCTCATTAAAGCCCCTGGCTAAAAATACAGCCTCATGTTGCCGTTGAGGGACGCTATGCGTGTGTCATCCACCGATAAGAGTGTAGATGCGAACTCTGCACGTGGTGCCGCGTACGCCCCCGCACTGTTTAAATTACTAACCACACACCTGGCACACAACTCGCCACACATACCTGTAGGCACTCGGCACTAGCATCTACACAACTGCTGCACTTTGCCATTAAGTCGTCCCTTCTGTATGATGTGTGCATGTACCCCTCCTTGTTTTCCCGTGCCCCAGTCCCCTGCCTAACCCTTTTTTAATTAAAGCATGCAGCGGGTGTGAAATTAACTCTCTCCTACACTAGGCTTGACAGCTCTGAGTGGGAGGAGGAAGAACGAGACGCCTTTGTCTCTGCAGATAATTACAGAGATGGAGGGAAGGGAAGGAAGGAGAAGGAGAACAGTGCAGCCCCGAGACATAAAGGGAAGACAGTATAGAGACAGAGAGATTGAGGGGCTAAGAGGCGTGGGGCTGTAAGGTGAGAGGGGAGCAAAAATGATGGAGAAAATTTTACAACGGAATCCGGTAGGGCTGTATGTAGAGGGGCACTGTATTCACAATCACATGACTGGGAGAAATTAGGTAATCCAACACTTCTCTTCCTGCTCTGCTTTATAGTAAGCAAGACTAGCCTTAGAACAAGAAGGAAATGGAGCTGAGGAAAGCAAGAGAAAGGGAGGAGGGGACTTGCTTGATCGATGGCACAATTTGGAAAAGGAGAGGCGGGGAGTCTTATGAGTTTAAGAATTGATGAAGATAAAATGGGCTTGGGTAGCAAGGGTAATAACTAGCAGGGCTTTACACTTCTCCTTATGGGCCGTGTCCTAACTCAGCCTGCCTCTGATAGACAGTTTCCCCCTATACTGCGGTCTGGCCACATCTACCCTCTGCAGCTAAAATGAGCAAGGGGAGAAATGGCTGGGTGCAGTGAGAAGTGAATCAAAATTCAGCCTCAAGTGCTCCCACCGTCACAGCCGCACAGTCGAATCCCAATGAACTCATGTCATACACATCCATTGCAGATCTGGCATCTCCAAACTATTCAATATATTTTCGACCTGAGCATAGTGTATGCATAGCCACATTGACCTACTGTACTTAATAAATACACCATTGTGAATGCCAATTCATGCTAAATGCATCCTTCCATTGCTTTGCTGTTATGCCCTTAAGGTGACATGGATCTTATCCAAGATGACTCTGGGTACACTCTGAACTGGCTGCCAGCACCAAAACAGTATAATGAGACAACCACTCAAATGCACATCCAGCCTTACAGCACAGACAATATATATTTATCTTTAATTCAGATAACCTAAATATTTTTTTCATGATAAGACTCTTCATTTGTAACTCAAAATCGGGCTCCAATCATGTAGTCTGACATCTGCATAAAACCAGAAAGATGCATGCTTACACAACATGAGACAAACTCTTCGATGACATGCGCTTCAAAATGCTCCCCTTAGTACTTGCCCTTTTTTTTATCCATTATGACTGTTAAGTGCTTAATTTACTTGTTTGGCAACAATTCAAAGTATCAAAATGGGACCAGCTTCCACATACAACAATGTGCCTGCTTCTAGCATCTGGAATTGGGGTGAATGACTTTTGCCTTGGGACATCCTATTTTGCATGGCTAAATTCGTGTGATTAAACTGACATAAAGCGTTTGTCACCTTAAATGAAGATATGCTACATTGAAAAAATTAAAAATAACACGGCAAACCAAGTATTTCAGGTTTTTTTTTTTTTGACCAGATCAGTTAATCTCATTCTAAATGTACCAAAACGGACAATCACAAACCAGGCAATGTTGTTTTTTTCGTACATTGAACACAAGAATGTAAACAGGAAGTGCATTTACAGTTCAAATAAGAGAGTGACAAGCAAATAATGGAATACAAATAAAAATAATATGGAGCAAAACTGGTGTTGATTTAAAAAAGTTCTAGATGAATAGAAGTCTCTCAGTGCTAAATTATTGATTGTGTTGTAAATCACAACTTGAGCACATTATCCTAGTTCAGGGAACGGAAGACATGTTATCTCGAAACCTAACCCAATGACTTACCCGTCATGTTTACGGTCGAATCTGATTTCATGCCATATTTAATTACATTGCAATAATGGCAGTCGAGTGTGGTGCGGGCATATTATGATGGCATTTCAAACACGACAAAGTCAATTTGACAATCCAAACTTAATCATGCACTTAAACTGTCCAAAGCAGGGGTGGGCAAACTTTTTGACTCGCGGGCCGCAATGGGTTCTAAAATTTGACAGAGGGGCCGGGCCAGGAGCATTTGGAGGGAGTGTTTGGGCCGGAAATACTAAACCTAAAGAATTAAAGGACAATTGACGCCCCCGAACAAGTTATGTCCATAATTTATAAAATCACTTCAAATGACTTCAACTGAGCGTATTTTACAAAGAGTCCACAGCATATAGCTATAGTTTACGTTTTAACACTCGCGCTGATTATTCATGAAGTCTTGTTTTCGAGTGGATGACGATCCCCATGTGACGTCACGTTTGGAACGCCCCTGACCGAGAAAGCGACACACAATGCATTTTGTGGTACTTTGTTTGGTCTGAAAACTTCGTGTTGGTCCGTGTTGATGGCAAAATTAGAAGGAAAACACATAATGTGATGGTGAATCGTTGTGTGTTGCACCAAGACTACTATTTGATACTAGTTAACACAAATTCCCAGCAGACAAATCAGCCCATTTCCAACTGAGCTTGGGCGCCATCTTCTGCATTTTCTGGGTGCTACATTGCTGTCATTGACGGCTCAAATTGACATGGGAGGACTCCTTGAATCAATTGCAAACATTTATGCTTTCCTCTTCAGAACTATTTGAATCATATTCATAACTGGATGAGTAACAAGAAAGCATCTTCTCCGAATCTGAAGCCATTGTTTTGATTCTCGAGCAAGGCAAGACATCTTGGCGTGACGTCACGCACAAGGGGGTGGGACCTTCTGAAACTCGCCATTTCCGGATTCATTTTGAAGTCATTTTTATTGGTGTTTTTCATTTGACTAAAAATATCAGCCTGCGTGTTTTGGGTATTTTAGATGCTATAAAATGTTTTTCTGATGTCAGTAGGAAACAAAAAAAAAATGCTGTCGGTTGTCCTTCAAACGTAGTGTGTAAAAACCTCATAGCACAGTAAGAACACTACAACCCAATGTATTAACTGTCTTTCAAATGTGAAACATATCCCTGATCAATTAATACATTTGTCTCAAGGAATATGCAAGATATGGCATTTACAGACTATTTCGCAGATACTGGGAGGAGGAAATGGAAATAGATTAAAATAATATATGCACTGTGATTTATCAAGATTGCGTATGTTTTTAATAAGTTTCAATCGACGGTGCAAAGTTACGAAATCAACATTTTTTCAAGCTCAATAATACCTACTTGTGTTTAACTCCGCTAAATCATCAGAATCAGAATCAGAATCAGAATCATCTTTATTGCCAAGTATGTAGAACACACAAGGAATTTGTTTCCGGTAGAACACGCTGCACTAGTATCGTTGTCAAAAAAACTGCTAAGTGGCACTATACAGTTCCATTTTGGCTACTGTTGAAAGAGTTCAAAGAGTTAATGGCTTGGGGGAAGAAGCTGTTTAAATGTCTGCTGGATTTGGTGCGCATGGATCGGTAGCGCCTGCCTGAGGGGAGTAGCTGGAAAAGGTGGTATGCAGGGTGCGGAGGGTCCAGTAGGATTTTCCACGCCCTAGTTTGGATTCTTGCAGTGTGCAAGTCCTCGAGAGTGGGTAGGGCGGTGCCAATGATTTTTTCCGCCGTTCTAACTGTCCGTTGAAGTCGGATTTTGTCCATTTTTGTGGCGGCCCCGAACCAAACGGTGATGGAAGAACACAGGATGGATTCGATGACAGCCGTGTAGAAATGTTGCAGCACCTCCTGTGGCAGGCCATGCTTCTTTAGCAGCCTCAGGAAGTACATTCTCTGTTGGGCCTTTTTCAGGATAGAGTTGGTGTTGACCTCCCACTTCATGTCCTGGGAGACTGTGATTCCCAGGAACTTGAAGGTCTCAACGGTTGACACCAGGCAGTTGGATAGTGTGAGGGGTAGCTGTGGTGATGGATGTTTCCTGAAGTCCACCATCATCTCAACTGTCTTGAGCGCGTTCAGCTCCAGGTTGTGACGGCTGCACCAGAGCTCCAGCTGCTCCACTTGTTGTCGGTACGCAGACTCGTCGCCGTCTTTGATGAGACCGATGACCGTGGTGTCGTCTGCGAACTTTATGAATTTGACAGCTGGGTGCGTTGAGGTGCAGTCGTTCGTGTAGAGAGAGAAGAGCAATGGAGAGAGGACGCATCCCTGCGGGGCTCCAGTGCTCGTGGTTTGTGTTGTGGATGATATATTTCCCAGTCTGACCTGTTGTGTCCGTCCTGTCAGGAAGCTGAGGGTCCACTGGCAGATCGTGGGGGACACACCAAGCTGGAGAAGTTTGGGGATGAGGAGTTCTGGGATGATGGTATTGAACGCAGAGCTGTAGTCCACAAACAGGATCCTTGCGTAGGTTCCTGTGTTGTCAAGGTGGTCGAGGATGTGATGCAGTCCAATGTTGACTGCATCCTCCACAGACCTGTTTGCCCGGTAGGCAAACTGAAGAGGATCTAGCAGAGGTCCGGTGATGTTCTTTAGGTGGTTCAGCACGAGGCGTTCAAAGGACTTCATGACCACAGACGTCAGAGCAACAGGTCTATAGTCGTTCAATCCCGAGGGTGCTGGTTTCTTTGGAACTGGGACGATAGTAGACTGTTTGAAGCAGGATGGGACTTCACACTGCTCCAGGGATCTGTTGAAGATTTGTGTGAAGACCGGAGCCAGCTGGTCAGCGCAGACTCTCAGGCAGCAGGGGGAAATCATGGATGGATTGTCCTGACCATGCGCTCTACAAACTCTCCACGGACGCCCTCGCCTTCACGCGCAAACAGTACACGTGTACCGTCGCCAAGCACACAGACATAGGCTACCTGCAGTTGAAATTTGCATACTCGGCACGGCAGCCAATCATACGTCTGCTTCTTTCTTCCGGACTTTCGCAAGCGTTCTAAGGTTATTTGTACAGTGAGACCTCAACTTACACACACCTTATCTTACAAACTTTTCGTCATACAAACGTCAAATTTATAAAAATTAAACCTTATAATAAGCACTATTTTCATAATACACACCCACCATGGCTGGCGGAGTGATCTTCGGCGGAAGCACATGACCGAACAGCACCAGAGGTTAAGTTGCCAACAGTCCTTATGGAAGGTGACTCTCCTTCCATAAGCCATCAACGACCATCAAAAAGGTAAATAAAACTTTATTTTACAGCACAGTTTATTTATTTAATTACAGTCCTCATGTAATGCGCCTCTCTTTCCAAACAGCAATTCCGTTTGACGTTCGACCTCCAACGCCATTCCATCAAGCCATAAATGACCATCACAAATGTAAATAAAGTGACTTTATGATACAATGCAGTGTATTTCTTTCATTACAATGCAATAGCACATTTATTATACATAGAATAAGGTATGTTGTGTGTAGTTTTAAGGCTTATTTAGTTGAAAAGTATATTTTATGGAAACCCGGGAACGGATTATTCCTATTTTAATGGTTTCCTATGGGATTTTTTTTTTTAGATACACACTTTTCACCTTACACACTCTGTCTGGGAACCAATTAAGTTTGTAAGTTGAGGTCTCAATGTATAACATTTTCCAAACTAGATGCACAGAACCTCAGCCCAGAAGAAAGATTCAAAAGAAGCTAACAACATGTGTGACGCTAAAAAAAAATTAAATTTATATCAGACCGTGACTGTAAAGTGTACGTGAGAGTTATGAAAGGGGCTTAGTGGCTTGTAGCTAGCAATGCAAACATTGCATTGTGCCCCATGGTGACAAATGACTACTGCAGCGCAATCTGCAGCCTTGGACATTTACCGTAAATTAAGCAACATTTGTGGTAGGTACAGCCTTATTTTATATAAAAAACTTAATACTTTGTGATGATGTTTTTTTTTGTGATTGTTGGTCTTATCGTGTTTCAAGTTGTGAAAAACGGGGCAGGCAACTTTTCAGAGTTTCAGACACTGTTTTTACTATAATTTGGACAAGTTCGGCGGGCCGGATTAAAAAGCCTAAGTGGCCCGCGGGCCGTAGTTTGCCCATCCCTGGTCCAAAGTGTAATAGGAGACCTGTCAGAGTCAAGTCAACTGGTCACTTGCCTTTATTCCTAGCCATTGACCATAATGTCTGTTTGTGTGAGCCCACCCTGTGGATTTTTGCCAAGTATACAGCATTTCACCAGCTGGCATCATCTTCCAACCCTTGCCAATACCCTCCTGTCCAGTATACATTGCATACAAACCCTCCCCCCTGCCCCCTCTCGGAAGAGCAGACCACAATATGGTTTATCTCCAGCCTGTGTACAAACCCCTTGTCCAGAGGCAACCAGCTGTGACCCGCACGATCAAAAGATGGTCCACAGAAGCTGAAGAAGCTCTGCGGGACAGTTTTGATTCAACCAGGTGGGAGCTCTTTACTGAGATTCATGGGGATTGGATTGGATTGGATATGCCTTTATTAGTCTCACAGTGGAGAAATTGTGGGGAAGACATTGACTCACTCACCAACACCATCACAGACTACATTAACTTTTGTGAACAAAACACCGTACCCACCAGGACTGTGCGGTGTTTTGCCAACAACAAACCATGGATTAATCCCGACATAAAAGTCCTCCTGAAGGAGAAGAAAAGGGCTTTTGTGTCGGGCAACAGAGAGGAACTGAAGGCCGTGCAGATCCAACTGAGGAGGAAGATCAGAGAGGGGAAGAAGGCCTACAGGATGAAAATGGAGGAGCAGCTGCAAGCCAGCAATGTCGCTGGTGTCTGGAAGGGCCTGAAAAACATCTCAGGCCACAAAAGCCCAGTGACATTGAACGAAAAACACAAGGACTGGGCAGATGAACTCAACCGCTTTTTCAATCGGTTTGACAAGACGCCAGCCGCCCCCGGCCCACCGTCAACTTCACCTGTAGCTGCACCTGCACCAACTCTCACTGTGGCCTTACCCTCCCTGCCCCCTCTCACGACCAGCTTTCCACAACCAACATCTGCCCTCCCAACCGTTGCCACACCCTCAGCCGCCACTCTGCCTCCTGGTTCCTGCCTGTCTGTCACAACTGCGCAGGTGAGGAACCAACTGAGGAGGATGCAGGTGAGGAAGGCAGCAAGTCCGGATGATATCAGTTCCCGACTCCTCAAGACCTGCTCCGACCAGCTGTGTGTCATTGTCCAGCACTTGTTCAACCTGAGCCTGAAGCTGGGCAGAGTTCCACAGCTGTGGAAAACGTCATGCCTGGTCCCAGTGCCCAAGATTGCCAACCCCAAAGAGCTCAACAGCTACAGACCGGTGGCGCTGACGTCTCACCTGATGAAGACGCTGGAGAGACTCGTCCTCGCCCACCTGCGACCGCTGGCAAGCTCATCGCTGGACCCGCTACAGTTTGCCTACCAGCCCAGCATCGGTGTGGAGGATGCCATCATCTACCTCCTCCATACGGCGTTGCTGCACCTGGAGAATGCTGGGAGCACGGTGAGGATCACATTCTTCGATTTCTCCAGTGCCTTCAACACCATCCAGCCAAGTCTACTGGGGGACAAGCTGCGGCATGCCGGAGTCGACCATCACCTCACATCCTGGATTACAGATTACCTCACAAACAGGCCACAGTACGTGAGAGTAAAGAACTGTGAGTCGGGCAGGCTTCTCTGCAGCACCGGAGCGCCGCAGGGAACAGTCCTGGCTCCATTCCTCTTCACCCTCTACACCTCGGACTTCAATTACAACACCCCAACCTGCCACCTTCAGAAGTTCTCTGATGACTCAGCTATTGTCGGCCTCATTACAGAAGGAGACGATAGGGAGTACAGGGGACTGACAAAGGACTTTGTGGACTGGTGCCAGCAGAATCACCTCCAGATCAACACCGGGAAAACCAAGGAGCTGGTGGTGGACTTCTGCAGGAAACAATCCTCACCTGCACCAGTACCTGGGTGTTACTCTCAACAATAAACTGGACTGGACAACAAACACGGATGCCCTAATCAAAAAGGGACAGAGTCGCCTCTTCCTCCTCAGGAAACTGAGGTCTTTTGGAGTTCAGGGGTCACTCCTAAAGACTTTCTATGACTCTGTGGTGGCATCAGCCATCCACTATGGCATTGTCTGCTGGTCAGGCAGCATCACCACCCGGGACAGAAAAAGACTGGAGCGCTTTGCCAAGCGGGCCAGTTCTGTCGTGGGCTGCTCGCTGGACTCTCTAGAGGAGGTGGGCAACAGACGGACGCTAGCTAAGCTAAAAGCTATGACGGACAGCCCCTCCCACCCCCTCCTGCCCATCCTGACAGCTCTGGGTAGCTCCTTTAGCCAGAGACTATTACACCCGCGCTGCAAGAAGGAGAGGTACCGCCGCTCGTTCCTACCGACTGCTGTCAGGCTTCACAATTCCCAATGATCACATGTGAAAAAAAAAAAAAAAAAAAAAAAAAACTGGACACTTGTAAATATGGGTTGTTGCAATATATCTAAATGCATTTCTTGATTTTGCACTATGTACAGTCTTGTTTATAGAACGGTTTTTGCACATCTACATTTGCACAGTATACAGTTGACATTTTTATTTTGTTATGCTTAGAATATCTTGTTTTCTATCCTTTCACTCCCACCCCAACCCCATCCCTCTTCAATTGCTGCTGTGGACTGCAAATTTCCCCATTGCGGGACGAATAAAGGTATTCTGATTCTGATTCTGATTCTGATTCTGATTCTGATACCCATCAAAAAGCCTGACCAGCACCACCCACTATCCTGTATTATAATGTACATAGAAACACAGGTGACCTAAGCAGAACCAGACAGCCCACCTCAACACAAGGCGCTGCCTATCGATTGGTTCTTACAGTAATGGGCATCTGTCTCCCTATTGTCTAATTGGCTGAGTGATGAGATTGATCTTCAAATTGTTGGCTAAGTTCATTTGCTGCGGCTACCATCGAGGCCAGAAAGTGTAATGCATCGCATGTTCGGTGCTGCTGCGATCCGTGCAAGTCATTCCGTGTAATGGCTTCGTAAATGATCAAGTGGAAGCCACAGTGGGTGGGGCTGGATACATTATTGGCGGAGGACACAAATGGAATGTTGATTAAGGCACATTATGGACATTGTTATGTGCCAATCAATCACAGTTCATGTGTTTCCTTTTTTAAGGATCTGGTATATGCTTTAAAAACAAAACTTAACTTACATCAGTCCATTGTGAATTGCACAGTTTACGTTCTCGAACAACCACTCGGTAGATTACAATGTGCGCCTTGTACACCGGAAAGTATGGTACCAAAAGAGTCAAATATATTATAAATAGATGGCCCGCAGGAACAGTGGTCAGTGTGACGACCTTACAGTGCAAATGTACCGAGTTCAATTCCAGCTCCGACCTTCCTGTGTGGACTTTGTGTGTTCTCCCCGGGTCCTGCACATGATTTCTAAGGGACTACTTTCACATGACAAAAGGATGCATGGCATGCCAATTGAACACTCTAAATTGTCCCAAGCTGTGAGTGTGAGAGCGGATTGGTTGTTTTTTCTCTGTGTCCCCTGTGATTGACTGGCAACCAATTCAGGGTGTCCCCCGCCTAAAGCTCAAAGACAGCTTGGATATGTACCAACGACCCCTGAAACCCTTGTGAGGATAAGCGGATTGGAAAATGAATGAATGAATGAATTTCAAACATTTAAAAAGTACTGGTACCAATGACAAAACGACACACAAAAAAACAAATAAATAAAACACAATTACAGAAAAGCTGGTGTTACAAGTGTTTTGGGTAAGAGTATCAGATATACACTCTCGCGATCATTTGCGCTCCCAGCAATCTAAGCTCATCATTCATTAAAAGGGCACCTTCAACCTAGTCTTAATATTAAAGTGAAAGCAGCATCACACTGCAAATGGTCCTTAAACAAGCAGAATGTGATCCAAACATTTGAACTTCGGGAAACTTTCATCTTTTTACAATTCTATCTTGCCAATTATGTGTGTGTGCGTTTCTGTGAAGTATTACAATCTTGTGTGTGCACCACTGAGAAAAGGATGTAATTGATTTTATATGCATCAGCAATCAGCTGGTATTTATCCCAGTACCAACTTTGTATATGAGTCATACAGTTGCAGACTCGCAGTAGAAATACCCGTATGATTCTCTTTCCCGAGGAAGAACTTCAGCAACACATATACATATAGAGGGATATGCCCAAAAAATTGACGCAATTCCCACATGACTCTGGTGTACTTTAAACCGTGTGAATGGACATGTGTTTATATTGTTTGTTCAATGAAGCAATACGAAGTGGAACAGCATCTGTGTCTATTCATAACTTGTTGGGACATCTAACTTGCAGCGATATGCTACACCTAATTAGTTAACTATATTTACATATATCCATTGTTTTGTAATGCTTTCCAGCTTCATGCTTGTTGCATTTGACACATTATTACCAACATGAGTCCACAGGAACATATAGTCTCTGCAGAAAAACGATGACCACAAATTAAAGTGATATAGAGAAAAGGAAAAATGAAAGAATTGCATTAGACACATTATTACCAACATGAGTCCACGGGAACATATAGTCTCTGTAGAAAAACGATGACTACAAATTAAAGTGATACAGAGAAAAGAAAAAATGAAAGAATTGTCTCGCAGATCAGGCCAAAAAGACAGATTGTAAGGGTGCCAGGCACATTGAATATACAGTAAAGTCTCGTTATATCGATATTCAAGGGAGTCCGAAAAAATATTGATATAACCGGGACTATCGATATATCCGACCCTGTTTGCATGTAATTTTCTCCGTGCGTGCATAGAAATAGTATCGATATAACCGGGACTATCGATATATCCGATATCGATATGACAAGACTTTACTGTAATTACTTCCTTTACATCTGTGTAAGCTCTCAGTCGTACAGGAGTGGTCCAAGAAATGAAATGATAGACTGTCTCCAAAAGTTAAAGAAAGAAAAACATATAGACAAACAGATGAATTTTAGATTATACCCCAAATTCCTACTTATTTCAAACCAATAAACACTTTCAGGCAAAAATTAGTGCATCCAAAAGATAGGCTGCCAAATGAAAAACAAAGTAACATAATTTGCTCAATACATTGTAAGAATGAAAATTGTAAAGAACAGTACATTGGGGAGACTAAACAAATTCTCAAAAAAAGACATTATCAACATTGCAGGGATAATACAAGTGGGCCTCAATCGGCAGTACATTTGCACCTAAAAGCTAGCAACCAACATTTGACGACAATGAGGTTAAAATCTTTGCGAAAGAACATAGATGGTTCGAAAGGGGAGTCAAAGAAGCAATTTTCATAAAACAGCTAAATCCTTCCCTTAACCGTAATGGTGGGGTGAGGTTCAATTTGGACCATTCATACAATAGACTGTTTAGGCAACATAGGATTAGTCATGTTGATGACGTTATACCAGGGTCAATTGGGCAATCAGGCCAGTCATCAGTCAGAACAATAGAAAGTATCAGTGGAGCTGCAGGGATTAGTCCTCTGCTCCCCCCAACCTGAGAGCAGGGACCTATCATAGCAGTGTCCGGCACCGCCATGTTTGCGCACACACGAGCACACACACACAAGCCCGCGCGCGCGCGCGCACACACACACACACACACACACACACACACACACACACACACACACACACACACACACACACACACACACACACACACACACACACACACACACACACACACACACACACACACACACATGCCTATACACTTAAACACACACGAAGACACACACACATAAACACGCACACACACATTCGCACACACACACACACACGTGCACTTACACACACATTAAGACACACACACACATGCACACGCGCGCACACACACACACACACACACACACACACGCACGCACGCACGCACGCACACACACACACACACACACACACACACACACACACACACACACACACACACACACACACACACACACATATAAACACAATTCCCTTCCCAAGACTGTACAGTACTTTTCTCTGCCGGCATCTTTTGGCTGAATGGTATCATTGCCTGACTTGATTGTAATAGAATCGGGAAATCTTCGTTTGATTTTTCCATGTTGTTGGTCCACAAAGCATCTCAACATAAAACTGCAACACAAAAAGCCACAAGTGTCTAACTCAAGGACCGGGGGCCAGATAGGGCCCAATACGTCTTTCTACCCAAAGCAAATGATTGTGCATAGATGATCGTGGACTCACACTATCCAACTGCCCTGAATCACCATCTCCCAGGACACTAGAAAGCCGTTAACAGTCCCACAATGGGGAAATTTCCACAATAGGAGTCAACATCAACTCCATAGTGAAAAACGCCCAGCAAAAAATGAACTTCCTGAGGCTGCTGAGGAAGCATGGTCGCCCACAGGTTATGCTAAGACTGTTCTACACGGCAGTCATCAAGTCATTCCTGTGGTCTTCCACAGGAATTATTTGACAGAACCATACATTTTTTTATCTCACATTGCAAAACTTCACTTGTCATGGCTGCCAATGAAAATCCTAATTACAATGTGGCCGGTGGAAAAAATGAGTGTGACATACACCCACCGTGGTTTTTTTGATAGGTTCGAAACTCAACTGAATAATCTTTTAGGATGCCAGAACTGCAGGCTCAGGAAAAAATGTGATTTAAGAAAAAAAAAACTATACAGAATAGGGCACCAATTGCTGATCCAAGGTGGTACGAATAAAAAGTTAACACAGAGAATCCAAAACGAAATGTGAAGGGTCCAATGTACACAATGAACAAGAATAGGATCAAAAAGCCACAATAATACACACAAATAATACAAAAGAAGGAAGTCAGAGCAAAATGTCGACAAAGTAGATGAAGAAAACAACACTTAACCAAAAACAGCAAGCAGGATCAAAAATACAACAGTGACTCACCAGATTGGCAGTCCTTAAAATACATGTCAGGCTTGATTGTTAAAAACATCAAGTGCACCTGCTGAAGGGAAACGCCCTTCTCTCCACAAGGGGCTGAATACAAAATGAAAAAAAAAACTGACAGACATGTCATTCTCATTCATATGTTTTTTTCTGAAGCAAAAAATAGCACATGAGGCAACATGAACGTGCATGTACAACAAGGGAGATTTGCGTTGATGACAATGTTTGCTTACCGATTGTCTCTGTGTTCATTCAAACATCTGTTAGATGGATTCGATCTGCCTCTAGGAGTGCCCATCTGTCAGAAGGGTTACACAAAACCAACTAATTGCATAAAGAGGACACCAACTGTGTGTATTTTTCCATTTCATTTGATTCATTGTAATAGCCCATTTAATGTGATTTAATGCCAGTACATTATTTTCTGTATTAAGGGATCACCATAAACAGGACAATAAATCAGAAGCCAAATTTAGCAGGACGAGATGACTTTCATCATGTATTAAATCCAAAACACTTGAAGCACCAAGCTTCTCTGATTAATTCCCCACAGAAAGGTAATTCTATTTTCTTCCTTTGTTTGTTACAGGGACAGCTGTAGGACAGGGTAGGCAAGAAGAAATCCCATTGTTTCACAGTTTTACTGTAGCTGAGTGACACACTTGCACGCACGCGCATTGTGAGTTATAGCGATTAGCATACATGTGCACACGGGGTAAAGTGTGTGCGACACTCCTCTGCCACCTCAATGTGTTACCTTTTCCCATATGTGTACCTCAGGGGCGTCTCCAGTCTCGGTAATAGACTCTCTCAGTTCCACAGAGCCTGTGCCATAGCTGGAGGGATTCAAGGGAGTATTGTCTGTGTGTGTGTGTGTGTGGGGGGGGGGGGGGGGGGGGGGGGTGAGTGCATATGTGTGTGTGTGTGTGTGCGTGTGTGTGCGTGTGTGTGTGTGTGTGTGTGTGTGTGTGTGTCTGTGTGTGTGTCTTTGTGTGTGTGTGTGTGTGGGTGTGGGTGTGTGTGCTTGTGTGTATGTGTGTGCATGCGTGAGTGTGTGCGTGTGTGTGTGCGTGCATGTGTTTGCGTGTGTGTTTCCGTGCCTCCCAATCTGTCACGTTCCCGTAAAACAATTAAATCCCAAAGCCTTAGTTCACCCTGTCGCAGTTTCGTCAGTGGCTGCGACAGACGTACATTGCAGCATATTCACAAGTGCATGCTCGTGAATATGCGCAACGCTGTCTCTGACTGGCAAGCTCTGCCAGCATGCACCTTCCTCGCAATTAGCTTTCTTCTCAAGCCATCTCATTCTAAGTCATGACTCATTGACGTGACACGTTGCTCTCAATGAATAAACGTGTGCTAATTTATATTCAGGGCCACAGTGTACGTCGATCTGTGATCCCCTGCGCAGATGGTGGCTGTATGCAAGAGGGTACGGTGCCCCTTTTCTTATTAAGCCATTGGTTTCGTATACAGACAACAGCTGCAATGTTGAACATTGACAGTCAACAATGCTATACCTTTCTATCATTCCCATATGAAATAATAACCCTTGTGGGAGAACACTTCCATAAGAGAGAGCGTGGCACAGAACAGGAAAGCACAAAAAGGGCCAGCGCTGTTGTGTGAGACAAAGAAAAAAAGTAACCAAAATGAGACAGAAAGGTTAATCTGGTTAAGTTGCTGCATATGATCTCACATACTGCGAGAGCGGCTGCCTTTCCAGCAGCTCATGTATTTCTTTTTTTCATTCGTTTCATCACTTTGCTGCTGTGAAATGTAAATTTCTCCACTGTGAGACTAATAAAGGCAAATCCAATCCAATCCAATACTGCACAGCGATGACGTCACCACCAGAATGCTGCCTTTATCCTTTTGACAATGTTATTTATAAGGCACTCAATTCAGTCGATGTCGCTCCCTTATTGTCTCCACATGCAATGATTCACACCCTGACAATATGGGCAAGATGTAGGTCACTGCTGACATTCACACGTCTGAGGCATCTGGACAATTACACATTTTAATTAATCGCTCTATAATGATCATTTTTGAAACAGCAATGAACACCACATAATGATATCAAAGAAAGTGTATCTTGAATAAATGAAGTTTACAAGGACAAAGAGGGGATAATGGGTGTTAATAGTGACATGTAGGGTGTCCCTAATGCATCTGAGTGCATTTGTGTGTGTGTGTTTGTGTGCGTGTTTGTGTGCGTGTGTCTGTGTGTGTGTGTGTGCGTGTGTGTGTATTTGTATTCATTGGGGCCATTTTGAAAATTGGTTTGTACTTTCATCGTGTGGACCTCTTGTCGTGTTGAAATCGAAAGTCAAGCCCCATAAGGGAAACAATTTTTGATTAATCTAGCAATTATTTAGGACATGTCTATCGAGTAAGGATGAAGATCACATGCATAGAATCACCATCGTTGGCTGTTGTACATGTATTTAAATACTAGCCCGGATGAGGACACTTCATCTGGTCATATTGCAGATGATGAGCCTGCTATTTTGGCCACTTTTCATCAGATGTAGTATATGTCACCAAGACGAAAGCAATTTCAGCACAGATTTGCATTCATTTTGGTCATATTTATCCCGAAGATGAAGAATATGAGGCGGGCCGGTAGTCGAGTGCTGTATATGCCAACTTCACAGTGCAGAGGTCGTGAGTTCAAATCTCGCTCTGGCCTTCCTGTGTGGAGTTTGCACGTTCTCCTCGGGTGGGTTTTCCTCCGATTTCTTCCCATATTCCAAAAACATGCATGGCATGGCTGACGAAAGATTGTTTGTCTCTGTGTACCCTGTACGATTGGATGGCAACCAATTCAGGGTGTCCCCCGACACCTGGGTTAGGCACCACCACCCCCGCGACCTCATGAGGATAAAGTTATTCAGAAGATAATTGAATGAATGGATGAATGAATGAATGAATACATGAATGAACGAACGAACGAAAGAACAAACGAACGAATGAATGACTATGTGATGTGTGTTGGATACTTAATATGAGGTAGGAACCACCATTGTGAGAGAATGTGTGTGTGGTGTGTGTGTGTGTGTGTGTGTGTGTGTGTGTGTGTGTGTGTGTGTGTGTGTGTGTGTGTGTGTGTGTGTGTGTGTGTGTGTGTGTGTGTGTGTGTGTGTGTGTGCATGACCATTGATGTGTCTGTATTTGCTTGTTTGGACTCCATTCACAGCAAGGAAAGAGCGCAGAAGCAGTGTTGCCTGTAGGTCGTCAGTGTTATACTGAATTCCTACAAACCATCTTTAATGGAGGTGTTTGGTCCATTAGGCTTCTGTAATCCAGCCTTGTGGTCATTGGTCATCATGGAAAAAGAAGAATCCTGACCCATCCATATGACACATCTTTATGGGGTTGTCCAGAACGTGTGCGTGTGTGTGTGTGCTCGTGTGCGTGCGTGCGCATGTCCTGGTGTGTATGTGCTTGCTTTGACAGACATTGGGGTCGCACTTGGATGATGAAAGAATCTGCAAATGCAAAGACTAGAGCAGCGTAAAGGACAACTCATTTTAGCAGGCTATTGGATTATTTTAACATGGGAATACAATATAAAACGATCATATTATGCAGCAGGAGTACTGCACTGTGGTGGATTGTGAAATTTGTATATATTCCCACACGGGTAGAGACAAGACTGAATTCCAGCTCAAGAGACAAAAATTGAAACAGCTGTACATGTTCCGCTCAAATAGTAATTCCCAAACTTTATTTTTTTATTCACATGACACACCACCAAAAACAACATTGTTACAAAAAAATATACTATACCCATGTCATTTTCATATTTTTTGCCGTCTAATAGAATATCATATATTTCCAAAATGGAACTGTATAGTGCCACTTAGCAGTTTTTTTGACGACGATACTAGTGCAGCGTGTTCTACCGGAAACAAATTCCTTGTGTGTTCTACATACTTGGCAATAAAGATGATTCTGATTCTGATTCTGATTTGTCCTTTCTGTCACTATAAGTCGCTGGCATAGATCGATGGACAAAGATATATTATTTTTTATACGTTTGTCATCATCCATCCATCCATTTTCCAGACAGCTTTATCCTCATTAGGGTCGCGGTGGGTGTTGGAGCCTATCCCAGCCATCATAGGGCACTATGATGGCTGGGGGTCTTGACTGGGTCTTGATCTCACGCCCTTTGCACTGTTGAAAAAGCAAATTGTAGAACATTTGGTTTCACGTCGTAAGTGATGTACAGTCTAGTTTTCTCATGTTTGCAATTGCTTGAGAGAGCGGATGTGGTCCATTCAGGTCTTGAGGATGAAATCTGACAAAAAAAATGTTGACTACATTAAATCATTTAGAGCAGGGGTGCTCACACTTTTTCAGCATACGAGCTACTTAAACAAACTACCAAGTCAAAATGATCTACCCACGACAAAAATGCAAAACATAATTATTTTCAAATGTTTTAAGGATTCTTTGTATGTACAATGTATGTTGATGTACCTTGCATAACTGAATAAGCCAATATTGCACAACACACATAATAACTACATATACATAACATAATAAATAACTATTAACATTTTTTGTAATTACCTGAGTTTATTTTGATGACTTGCACTGAATTGAATCAGCCAGGGATGCATAGTCCGGACAGTAGCTGCTGACAGCCAGCCTCAAGCACATTTCCAAATGTTCATCATTCATGGTGGAACGGTATTTGGAGTTAATGATCTTCATGTAGGAAAAGGCTGACAAGGAGGTAGCACATTTCCTCAAGCTGGGGTACTTTTCCTGTGTGAGTAAGTTACAGAACTGTCCAAGTGTCTGAACAAGGAGTCAGCTGCTTCAACGAATGCTTCTTTTACCATCTCTCCGTCTTGGAAGGACTTATTGTTTTTAATGATGGCGTGACTCACCCGGAAAGATGCTTCGGTGGCGACTTTCGATTTTGAAGTATGTTGAGTGAAAAATGACTGCTGTCCGGACAACTGGGATTTTAGTTCGTCCGCCGTTCTCTTTCTCAGCTGGATTTTCGGCGTGAAGTCAATGTCGTATTTTCCATAAACAGTCCGAAAATGGCGCTCCACATTTTCCCGTTCCGTATGAAAGTAATATGTTTTGCCCCCTTACTTGGTCCCGCTTTCTCACTCATTTTGATCACCATATGTTTTAGCAAGGGCTTAAAATATGAGGTAATTCGCTGACTAGCTTGTAAATTTTGCTGCGTTTGGCGCCGTTGTTTACGCATGCACGGCGACCTCAAGGTAAAAATTCAGTTGTCATCTGAATGGTTGCCCTGTATGTCAATCAAGTGACGGGACGTTTGATAGGCTGACAAATGTTTTTTTTTACTGTCACGCTGCGATCGATCAGTACTACCTCCGCGATCGACCAGTAAATCGCGATCGACGTAATAAGCACCCAGAGGCTGATTGATGAATGGTTGAACATTCAAAGAGACGTGGTACAGAGACAACAACTAGTCACTCTCACACTCACACCGAGGGACAATATAGAGTGTTCAATCAGCCTGCCATCCCTGTTTTTGGAATGTGGGAAGAAACCGGATGACCTGGAAAAAACACATGCGGGCCCAGGGAGATGATGCAAACTCAACACAGGGGCCGAACTGAGTCTTGAACTCACGACCTCGTACGTAGAACGACTCTCTCGCTATCCCGAAACTCCTCTTTAGAATATCCGAAGAGTATGTCTGCTCGCGCTCTGGTACCGTCGGAAAAAGGGCAATATAGTGTAATGTGCATTACAATAGGTTGCATAGCCAGCTCTTGACGTCGCGAAGGTAAAAAAAATGCCACCTCTCATTTGCCGACACCTCACTAATATTCTGTGCCCTGATTTGCTAGGGCCACAGTAATACTGTTCTGTTCTCTTTTTTTCTTTCAAAAGGTAATTTTAGCTGCGCCACTCTGTTAGTAGTGTTTGAAATAACGTCTGCCCGGAGGCCCGGGACGTACTACTTTTACATCAGGCGTACAACTTTCAAAATGTCTCGGCCCGGGTGGCCGACAACTTCTTCAAGAAAAAAAACACACAATTATTTTCAAACCAAACGTTTGTTGTAATCAATAAAGCAAAAGCTGCAAGCAAACCGCGAGAAGCCACGTGCACTCCTATTTCTAAGCTTTCAAAACTTTCAAGTACACTTTTCAGTCACGCTATAGTCCGGAGCACGAAACAGGCTTCTGATTGGCTGCCGTGCCGAATATGCAAATCACCAAACGAACGTTAGTTTTGGCAATTTAGTTGTTTTATTGTTTTTCAAGTTGTGAAAAAAGGGGCAGGCAACTTGATAGCCGAGCAGGCAACTTTACAGAGTTGTCTGGCCGGGTGTCCGCTAACTTTTTGTCATGAGTTTCAGACACTGCTGTTAGCCAGCATTATTTTTTTTCGGTAGTTTATTATTATTTTTTTTGTTGCATGAAACATATCCTCTATTAATTTGCCATGTATACTCTCCCATTGCCTCATGCCATAACCCAGGTTACACACTGGTTGGGAATCACTGCTCTAGGAGTCTATTTTAAGAAAGTCAAACCTTCACTCAAGTCAGAGCTGTTTTATTTGAAAAAGGACAGCAACCACCAATGTAGGATAAAAACCAAGCCCAGTTATGGCTAGACTTTGCAAGACTCCACTATCACAAATGCTTAAGTACCTGAGGTACATAACAACAACCTCATGGACTGGTCACCACAAACAGATAAACAATTCGGGAGGATACAGAGTAGACTTTGTAGACATTGACCGAGAGTCGGGTCTTGGCCTGAAGTGGACGTGGAGGTGGGTCGACTCGTCGTGGATGTGACTCAATTCAAACATACACGACGACACATGGCTGGACATGGATGTGCACTGCCAGGCACCGAGTGTCACCCTGGACGGCCACCTAGAAAGAGGTCTCGGCCTGACGTGGACGCAGCATGGCTCGTCGTGGATGCGAGTATGACCCTATTCACACAATCACGTGACGAAGCATGGCTCGACTTAGACGTTGCACTGCCAGGCACAAGGTGGAAGTGAGATCATTCTGTCGTTCCTGCGGGATCCGATGGTAGGTCGAGTCATTCTGTCACAATGTGCGTGGTGGTGATGGTTGTGGATCCCAAATAATCGGACAGGAAGGAGCAGAAGTTGTATTTGACAAATTGTATTAAAATAAAGTCAGCAGGAACGAAATCTAAAACATCAAAGCCATGAGTAAAAATCTGCCAAGATGAAACAAACCTGACAGGGTGCAGCAAACACATATACTGACCAGACACGGAATGGTCGTGCCGGGAGTAATTTTAACTGCCACTGATTGGAACAACCAACACCTCTGCAGGTGCAGGCGGGACCGACAGTGCTACCCGTTGGCCGCCAACCAGATGAGATGAGAAGGTTTCTTCAGCCGTCATCTGTACAAATTTGAAGGTTTCGGACGTTTCGCCTCCTATCCAAGAGGCTTCGTCAGCGAACTAAAGTCTGACTGGTCGTATCGGCCCTATTTATATATCCCTAATGTCCAGACATTATATTTTTAGTCAAACGCAAAGCTGCAATAAAAATTACTGAAAGTGTCCAAACTCTTCCACAAATCAGCTCGAAACTGGGGATTTTCAGAAAGTCCCGCCCCCAGTTCGTGACGTAACGCCAAGTCGTCCTGCCTTGCTCAAAAAACAAAACAATGGGCTCACGGAGTTCAGATTCGGAGAAGATGCTTTGTTGTTACTCATCCAGTTATGAAAATGATTCAAATAGTTCTGAAGAGGAAAGCATATATGTTTGCAATCGATTAAAGGAGTGCTCCCATATCAATTTGAGCCGTCAATGACAGCAATGTAGCGTCCCAGAAAATGCACAAGATGGCGCCCAAGCTCCGTTGGAAATGGGCTGATTTGTCCGCTGGTAATTTGTGTCAGCGAATATCAAATAGTAGTAGTAGTAGTAGTAGTCTTGGTGCAACACACAACGATTGTCCATTGTGTTATTTATGTGTTTTACGTCCAATTTCTCCATCAACACGGATGAACACGAAGTTTTCAGACCCAACAATGTACTGCAAAATGCATTGTGTGTCGCTTTCTCGGTCAGGTGCGTTCCAAATGTGACGTCACGTAGGGGATTGTCATCAAGTCGAAAACAAGACTTCGTGAATATTCAGTGCGGGTCTTAAAACGTAAAATATATCTATATCCGGTGGAATCTTTGTAAAATACGCTCAGTCGAAGTCATTTAAAGTGATGTTACAAATTATGGACACAACTTGTCCGAAGGCGTCGTTTGTCCTTTAAGGCCTTCAGTTTTTAGTTTTACACTTGAATCCCGGCTCAAATGTGTCAATATATGTATTTGTATTAAAAAAAAACATTTTTATACCACAGCGCCATCTGCCCCAAAAAAAAGAAAAAAAATCCTCATTGTCACGAAAATATTTTTAAGGGGAGTTGAAAGCTCAATATGCACTTCACTATGGAAGCCTATTTTACGGATGGCTAATTTATGGCTACCTTTACTTCCAAGTTCTTCTTTTCCTTTCGGCTTTTCCCTTCAAAGGGTCGCCACAGAGAATCAGTGTTCTCACTTCCAACTTACCTTTTAATAAGCAAAACAGAGAGCCATAAATAACTCTAAGATCCACTACATCATTTTAGCGCTAAATGCCTTGTGTGTGTTTTGTCAGGTAACATTTATTAGTGTTTATTGTCCCCATAAAGAGGTTTCGAGGTTGCCGTGTAATTAAATATATTTTCCGTATTCAAGTTGTGCAATAAAAGAGTAAATAATTTTCACGGATATATAACATTAAGGTTCTCATACGTTTCATAATGGAAAAAGGAAGAGACATTATAGTATGGCAACAAAGAAAACATAATTTCATTGTTGAACTTAACTTCGAAACTGACTGAGGACACCATATGTTGTGAATAAAGACCCTAACAAACGGAGAAGCATAGGGATAGGATCGAAAGTACATACCACAATAATTGCCCTTAAAAAGTTTTTCTCAAAAGTATTTTTTTTTTTTTTTACTCATGTATCTTACATGCCGGAAATCAAGCATTTTTCGGTTTTGCCTGTATTAGAAAAAAAGGCATTTAACTAATCACAGTGCCAAAGGGCTTAGCTTGCGAACATCACATGACAAAACCCCCGAAACCGTGACAGTCATTACCTGAGCCCTTAGGCGCTCTGATATCATCTTCAGGCAACAGCCAGCAAGTGGCAAACGGCTGCCCCCCTGAGATTGATTTGTCACATTACCCACAAACAATGTTAATCAGAACACCGTGTTTAGAGTAGATGTGTGTGTGTGTGTGTGTGTGTGTGTGTGTGTGTGTGTGTGTGTGTGTGTGTGTGTGTGTGCGTGTGTGTGTGTGTGTGTGTGTGTGTGTGTGTGTGTGTGTGTGTGTGTGTGTGTGTGTGTGTGTGTGTGTGTGTGTGTGTGTGTGTGTGTGTGTGTGTGTGTGTGTGTGTGTGTGTGCGTGCGTGTGTGCGCGCGGGTGCGTGTGTGTGTGTGTGTGTGTGTGTGTGTGTGTGTGTGTGAGAGGGTTAATAGAATATTACTGTCAAAAAATCATTGACATAACTTCCATGGTAAGATAAAGTAAGACCATGTTATTATAGTCGGTAACATGTTTGAGAGCTTATTCAGAGTCTACAGAATTGCATTTATTACAATCAGAATAGGAACGCCTTTAATAGTCCCACATTGGGGAAATTTTCAATGTACAAGAACAAAATTTAAAGGAGGTGGGGGGGGGGTCAAAAGATAAGTATTCTATACACAAAGAAAATGTCTGGAGACTGAAATGTACAACTGCACAAAACCGTGTCATAAAAAATAAATTAAATAGTGCAAAGTATGTATATACAGTAAAGTCTCGTTATATCTATATTCAAGGGAGTCCGAAAAATATCGATATAACCGGGATTATCGATATATCCGACCCTGTTTGCATGTAATTTTCTCCGTGCGTGCATAGAAATAGTATATATGAAAAATGTATATATATATATATATATATATATATATATATATATATATACACAGTAAAGTCTCGTTATATCGATATCGGATATATCGATAGTCCCGGTTATATCGATACACATATATATATATATATATATATACATTTTTCATATATACTATTTCTATGCACGCACGGAGAAAATTACATGGAAACAGGGTCGGATATATCGATAATCCCGGTTATTTCGATATTTTTTCGGACTCCCTTGAATATCGATATAACGAGACTTTACTGTATATATATATATATATATATATATATATATATATATATATATATATATATATATATATATATATATATATATATATATAGTAGTATATAAGTAGAAAAAGCACATTTGATATATGTAACTGTATTGACTCGACATAAGGTGGCTGTGCTATTGACGATGTGCGCCTCTAGGTTTTTTTTTTTTCATGTATGTTTATTAAAAACCTGACAGCAGTCGGTCGGACGACCGGCGGGACCTCTCCTTCTTGCAGCGCGGGTGTAACAGTCTCTGGCTGAAGGATCTACCCAGTGCTGTCAGGGTGGGCAGGAGGGGGTGGGAGGGGCTGTGCATCATAGCTTTTAGTTTAGCTAGCGACCGGGCGCTCCAGTGTTTTTCTGTCCCAGGTGGTGTTTCTGCCTGACAAGGAGACAATTACATATTGGATGGCTGATATGACCACAGAGTCAAAGAATGTCTTAAAGGACAACCGCCGTCACTTTTTTGTTTTTTAACTGACACCAGAAAACCGTTTTATAGCATCTAAAATACCCAAAACATGCAGTATGATATTTTTAGTGAAACGCAAAACACAAATAAAAATGTCCAAAATCTGCAAATAATTGAGCTGCGAATTGGGCATTTTCAGAAAGTCCCGCCCCCAGTTCGTGACGTCACGCCAAGACGTCTTGCATTGCTGGTGAATCAAAACAATGGCTTCAGATACGGAGAATGTGTTTTCTTGTTACACATCCAGTTATGAATATGATTCAAATAGTTCTGAAGAGGAAAGCATACATGTTTGCAATCGATTAAAGAATTTATTTGTGCCATTTTGAGGCCACATTGGGGAGAAATCTCTCACCCAAAAAAAAGAGGCACAAAATGGCGACCTCCTGTGGCCACCTCCGTTTCCACAGGCTGATAAATTCCTTATATGGCTCTTGGACGCCCTCTTCTGGCCTTCTGGCAGCTTTTGGGTGTAACACGAGGTCCCCAGACAACACAAGTACAGCAAAATACATTGACACGATGGAAGGACCGCTACAAAGCGTCTTTTTTACGGTGAAGGGCGGTCCTTTAGTGACGTCACGTACGGACTCGTCACCAACTCAAAAACAAGACTTCCTGAATATTCAGCGTGAGTCTTAAAGTGTAAAATATAGCTATATGCGGTGGAATCTTTGTAAAATACGCTCAGTAGAAGTCATTTGAAGCCATTTTACAAATTATGGACACAACTTGTCCGGAGACGTCGGAGTGACCCCTAAACTCCAAAATACCTCCGTTTCCTGAGTAGGAAGAGGCAACTCTGTCCCTTTTTGATCTAGACATCTGCGGTTGTAGTCCAGTCCAGTTTATTGGTGAGATTAAGACCCAGGTACTTGTAGGAGGTCACCATCTCTATGTACGTATCCGGGATGTTCAATGGTGCAGGTGAAGGCTGTTTCCTGCAGAAATCCACAACCAACTCCTTGGTTTTCCCGTGGTTGACCTGGAGGTGATTTTGCTGGCACCAGTCCACTGAATCATTTGCCAGTCCCCTGTATGCCCAATCATCTCCCTCTGTAATGAGGAAGACAATCGCTGAGTCAAAGGAGAACTTCTGAAGGTAGAGGGTGGAGTGTTGTAGATGAATTCCGAAGTGTAGAGGGTGAACAAGAATGGATCCAGTAGTGTCCCCTGCGACACCCCAGTGCTGCACAGAAGCCTGTCCGACTCACAGTTCGTAGCCCTCACATACCGTGGCTGGTTTGTGAGATAATCTGTTATCCATGATGTGAGGTGATGGTCCACTGTAACGCATCTTGTCACCCAGTAGGTTGGGCTGCATGGTTTTGAAGCGACTGGAGAAATCGAAGAATGTGATCCTCACAGTGCTCCCAGCATTCTCCAGGTGCAGCAGCCCCAAGTGGAGGAGGTTGATGATGGCGTCCTCCACACCCAGTGTCTGAAATAACGTCTGCCGGGGGCGTGCAACTTTTACGTCGGGCGTACAACTTACAGAACGTATCCGCCCAGGTGACCGACAACTTTTTTTAACAAAAAACAACAAAAATAAAAAGTTTTTTTTTTTCAAATCAAGCATTTGCTATATTCCGATTTGAAATTTTTCGTTCGGTTTAGAAATTTCAGAATTTCGGTTCGTTTGGCAAGTTGCATTCACGGCAGCCAATCAGAAGCCTGCATCGAATAACTTTGTGCTTTTGTGTGCATTTGTATATCATTTTCCAAAGTAGACGCACAGAGAATACAACACAAATGCATAACTGGTTATGAATCAAGCCAAAACCTCAGCCCCAGAAGAAAGATTCAAAAGAAGCTAACACAATTTATGACGCTACAAAACGTAAACGTACATTGAAAGCATCGTGGAAAGAGGTGTTTTCATGTGGCTTGTAGCAGACGACGCAACGCAAACATTGGATTGTGCAACATGCCGAACAGTGTACGGACGAACGACAACTGGAGCAAAATCATCAGCAAAGGATATTTACAATAAATTAAGCAAGGGAGCATTTGTGGTAGGTACACCAATTACTTAATTTTAAAGTGTTGTTCTGTTATATATTCTGATTATCAATCCTTAACACTTTGCAACAATGTTTTGTTTTTTTTTTGCGATTAGTCATCTTATTGTGTTTCAAGTTGTAAAAAATGGGGCAGGCAACTTTATGGCTGGGCAGGCAACTTTTCAGAGTTTTCTGCCCTGATGTCCGGTAACTTTTTGTCATGAGTTTCAGACACTGTCCACACCGATGCTGGGCTGGTAGGCAAACTGTAGCGGGTCCAGTTTTGAGCTCGCCAGTGGTCAGAGGGGAGCCAGGATGAGTCTCTCCAGCGTCTTCATCAGGTGAAACATCAGCACCACCGGTCTGTAGTTGTTGAACTCCTTGAGGTGGGCGATCTTGAGCCCCTGGACCATGTTTTCCACAGATGTGGAACTCTGCCCAGCTTCAGGCTCATGTAAAACATGTACTGGAAAATGTCATACGCCTGGTCAGAGCAAATCCTGAGGAGTCAGGAACTAATGTTGTCCGGACCTGCTGCCTTCCCATTTACTGTACCTGTAACACTGGGTGTCCGAAGTCGGTCCTCAAGGGCCCCGGTCCTCCCTGTTTTCCAGCTGTCCGTTGTGCAACACACCTGATTCAAATAATCAGGTTCATTCTCATGCTGCTTCGGAGCTGGCTGATGAGCTGATGATAATTTCTGTTGCAACCCAAGAGAGCTGGAAAACAGGCAGCAGGGAGGCTATCTAGGCCTGGAGCTGGATATACCTGGTGTAGCACAACAGCTAAATGCTGATGCACCATCTTTTGCTTTGGACTCTGTATCCCCTCGAATTAACCCATGTCTGCTGATCTCCAAATCCTACTGCGTTTATATTCAATTAGAATTCTCTTGGTGTATTCAGAACCCAACAAAATAGGTTTTAAAGAGCAATAGTATAATTTTCACTTTGACTTTGGGCCTCTGAAAACGCATTGTTTCATTTTCAGAAGAACTTGCAAAGGTAAAATCAAACCAATTATAAAATAAAATCAGTTTTCGCTGCAGTTAAACATGTTCTTTGCTTCCATGTCCCCATAATGGCTGAGATATGAAATCGTTTTCAATGTCAAAGACATTTCCACCCAAAATGTCTTACAGCTCTCTGACCTGGAATGTTTTGTATCTCGATCCATCTGTCTCAAACTTTGACGCAGACATTGGCTGGTGTGTTTAACGCAATCACAGATGACCCTGACGACAGTACGCCAGTAGCAGATTTAGGGGCCGCGGATGGCCGCTGGTGGCCCAGCCCAAACAGCTTTGACACTAAAGGTGGTTAGGCTGCCTCAAAATGATGGATGATTGTGGCAAAGTTTCCTCAAACCAGCCCGCTCAGCAACTTTTGTCAAATAT
>NC_142742.1:16717500-16770000 GCF_051943395.1 Hippocampus bargibanti | reverse complement strand
GTTGAACTATTACATGCTTTCGCTGAGAAAGATGACAGGCTAGCGAGTCAATTTGGGACATCCACTGTAGTTTCTAGCCTGTGAAACAGAATACAGAACGATTTAATTGAAGCAGTTGGTGATGTCATTAGAAATGACATTAAAAAGGAGATCGGTGCAGCCCCATTTGTTGCTGGAGAAGTAGACGAGATTGTCATTCTCAGCACTGAAAACATACAGTCGGAACAGGACTGATCAAGGACGACTTTCTTTACTGGCAGTGATCTCCGTTGAGACAGAGAGACTTTTAAAACTGAAGAAAGATAAGGAAGGCTTCTACAAAGAAGTTATCCATGCCTTTCTTCAGAAGGAGCGGCACATGGACTTCATTTACAAGTAAAGGTAACATGATAAAAACGTTTTTTAATTGTTTTTTTCTATGCTACCGTTTGTATATATAAAGAATGCTGACATGAAATTGTAAACAAAATAAGTTAACTGTTGCCAATCAAATGGTGAATAAACTACTCTGTAGAGTTCATATGTTTGTAAATCTGACTATGATGACGTCAGTGCCTCACCAGCCATGAACCTCACCGCACGTCACTGATATAAAGAATGCTGACATGACATTTTAAGCAAAACACGTTAACTGTTGCCAATCAAACGGTGAATAAGCTACTCTGTGGAGTTCATGTTTGTAAATCTGTCTGATGACGTCAGTGCCTCACCAGCCATGAACCTCACTGCACGTCACTGGTGTCGTGATATATAAAAAGACAAGACTTGAATGCTCCACTCGATTTGGATAGGAGTGAATACCCCAAGACAGCATGTTTGCAAACCTTTTTGGTGTTTTTATTTTCTTTGTTTGCTTCATCTCCTTTGAATGTCCACGTATATTTGATGGTTGCTTTACAATGCATTCCCTTAACACAGTGGAGTTAAACTGCTTCAAATAAATCATGGATTTTCACCCACAAAAAGAGACTAAATCGCTCCCAGTGTTGGTTATCCAAGGTCATTAGAAAAAAAATATATATTTTTTTTTATCAAAGGGAGCCAAACAATGTTAACTCGCTATCTTATTAGCTGGCATCCATTCGATGTGATTTTGTGATGATAAGTGCTCCTCATAGCAAGAAAATGCCACACCTTGAGTGAAGTACTTAGTGAACAGCTCTGAATAGAGAGCCCTTCACCGATTTTTCAGAGCAGAAACACAAGTGAGAGAATATCCCGGTTTGACAGGAAAACTGTGAAGTGCGTATGTGTGTGTGTGTATGTGTATCTGTGTATATTGTTGAGCTCACAAGGCCAATATCAAATCAAAGGTTCACTGGTTCTCCTTGTCACCTGGGTTCCTCTTTCCTCACCTGATGTCTTGTCACTGACCCAAATGTCAAGTGCATCTGTGTTCAAAGCGTGCATGTGTGTGCGTGTGTGTGTGCGGTCAAGCTACCAAAGGAGAAGACAGATCTGGGTCACACGGATCCCATGAGAGTGTCGGAGCGCGATGCGGCAGATGACATGTCTGATGTGAGCGAGTGAGCAAGGAGAAGAGGTAGAGATAGCGTGAGCATGCAGCCAGACAGTGAAGAGGCAAGGGTCGCAGGAGGACGACATCATTGCACACACCCCCCACCACCCTTAATACCAAATACACTATACATACACATGAACTCTAATTGTGTGTATATGTGAAAGTGTAACACAATGAATGGGTGAGAAAAAAATGCCCTTCAATTCTGCTTAGTGAGGTGGACGTTGCTCGCCGTGATGCCCTCAGTTTTAATTGTTTAAAACTATTTTGATCTATTTTAATTGTTTAAAAGCTTGTGAATTAAATGTACAGTATTAACCAATATTGAACAATTGGATTATAAAATGGCTGGGTGGATATACATGTATTTACTGCACTATATTTGTGTTCATAGTCCACTGAAGGAAACCATAACCATGATGGGGCCTACGATAAAAATAAACTTGGCAAAACTACCTCTGTGCTGTCACGACAGAATGAATAAAAAACTAAATTAAAATCTCTGCAGCAAATGACCGATATTAGACTAGAATAGATTAGATTAGCCTTTATTCGTCTCACAGTGAAGAAATTTACATTTCACAGCAGCAAAATGCAAATAGTGTACAGTAGTTGCTGTAAAGACAGCTACTCTCACGGTGCCAGCTTAAAGTCAAAACAAAAACAAAATCACAAACAATGTGACACCAATTGTATCTTAAATATGATGAAAATAAAACAATTGAAAAAAGGAAAATACAAATGAAAGCAACATTTTGTGGCACGTTAAAATGGGTTGGCAACCAAAATGTTGCAAGACCCTTATAGGAGAAAAAAATAAAAATAGGGAGCCACAAAAAATAAAAGTCTTCTTTAACATTCCTACTGACATACATGTTAAGTTTCAGAAATCATAAAGTACTCGCGACTCTGTGGTGCGTTTTAAAATAATATGAGCGTTACAAAAGTGTAAATTAGAAGTAAATACAATAATTTTGTTTTTCTACTTTCATTCCTTTCATCACTTTGCTGCTGTGAAATGTAAATTTCTCCACTGTGAGACTAATAAAGGCATATCCAATCCAATCCAATCCAATAAAACAGAAAAATATTTGCATTGTTAATTTATACATTCAATTAGTATAAAAAATGTATTTTGTTTTTGAGTTTTCTTTTGTTTCACCTTACAAACAAACTGTCTGTATTGTGTCAATAGTCGCTTTATAAAGTGAGTATTGTGGTCAAAATCGGCAGTCTCCCGACAAAATCGTGAGACTTAACATGTATGCAATGAAGGAAACATGCTGTATACACATTATGAGCTATATTAGCCGTCTATGAAAATTACTTTTTGCGACAAATACACAATGAACCTTCATGATTACATTTATTTTCCCTTCAGTGCATTCTGAAGAGCAGGGGGGGCAACCTTTTTTGACCAAAGATCTACTTTTCAATCAACCATCCTACCACGATCAACATGTCCCAGTACACAAACGCATACACAACACACACAGGCCTACCTACCTGCGTTGTGATCTGATGCTGAGCCATTGACACACTTTTGCACCATTTTAACTCTCATAGCTCATCTTTACCATGTTAAAAAATGCTTCCATGGCACTCCAGAATCTCCTTGCTAGTAAGCATGAATTGTCCATGAAACACAGTTTTTAATTTTTTTTGTACTTATTTATTTATTTATTTATTTATTTATTTATTTATTTCAACAGTGACCTCCCTTGGATCCCCCGTACTAATAGAAATATGTCGCAGGCTGACACAGATCTTCGCTGACACAGATCTGCGTTGACACAAACATTGACATGTAATATTTATTCGACATATTTTTACAGCATTAGGAAACATGAAGAATGTTTGTGTCCGATTTTTATTCCTAAAGAAACCATATTACAACAAAAAAAGTCAATTTACAATATATATATATATATATTAAAAAAAATCTGCGTCTCACCCACCATGGGTGGTGTCTGTCCCCCATTTTAGCTTGGGTCCTCTACCAGAGGCCAGGCAGCTTGAGGGTTCTGCGCAGTATCCGTGCTGTTCCCAGCACTGCGCTTTTCTGGACCGAGATATTCGATGTTGTTCCCGGGATCTGTCGCAACCACTCGTCGAGTTTGGGGGTCACTGCCCCGAGTGCTCCGACCACCACAGGCACGACTGTCACCTTTACCTTCCAGGCTCTCTCCAGCTCCTCTCTGAGCCCTTGGTATTTCTCGATTTTCTCATGTTCCTTCTTTCTGATGTTTCCATCACTCTGGAGCGCTACATCCACAACAACGGCTTTCTTTTCCCCTTTATCTATGACCACGATATCTGGTTGGTTGGCCATTACCATCTTGTCGGTCTGTATCTGGAAGTCCCACAGGATCTTTGCTCGGTCATTCTCCACCACCTTAGGAGGTGTTTGCCATTTTGACCTTGGGGTTTCCAGTCCATACTCCGCACAGATGTTTCGGTAGACTATGCCAGCCACCTGGTTATGGCGCTCCATGTAGGCTTTCCCTGCCAGCATCTTACACCCTGCAGTTATGTGTTGGATTGTCTCAGGTGCCTCTTTGCACAACCTACACCTTGGGTCTTGTCTGGTGTGGTATATCCCTGCCTCTATGGCTCTGGTGTTCAGGGCCTGCTCTTGGGCAGCCAGGATGAGTGCCTCTGTGCTGTCCTTTAGGCCAGCCCTCTCTAGCCACTGATAGGACTTCTTGAGATCAGCCACTTCTGCTATGGTTCGGTGGTACATCCCGTGTAGGGGCTTTTCCTCCCATGATTGTCCCTCTTCCATCACCTCATCCTCTGTTCCCCATTGTCTGAGACATTCTCTGAGTACATCATCCGTTGGAGCCTTCTCTTTGATGTATTCATGGAGCTTGGATGTTTCATCCTGGACAGTGGCTCTCACACTCACTAGTCCCCGGCCTCCTTCCTTACGGCTTGTGTACAGTCTCAGGGTGCTGGACTTGGGATGGAACCCTCCGTGCATGGTGAGGAGTTGTCGGGTCTTAACATCCGTGGTCTGAATCTCTTCCTTTGGCCACCTTATTATTCCTGCAGGGTATCTGATCACTGGCAGGGCATAGCTGTTTATTGCCAGGGTTCTTGTTCTTGCCATTGAGCTGGCTTCTGAGGACTTGCCTCACCCGCTGGAGGTATTTGGTCGTCGCCGCTTTCCTTGTTGCTTGTTCGAGGTTGCCATTGGCCTGTGGTATACCGAGGTACTTGTAGCTGTTTTCAATGTCTGCTATTGTTCCTTCAGGGAGTGAGACCCCTTCAGTGTGGACTACCTTGCCCCTCTTAGTCACCATCCGACTACATTTCTCCAGCCCGAATGACATTCCGATGTCACTGCTGTAGATCCTGGTTGTGTGGATCAGGGAGTCTATGTCCCTTTCGCTCTTAGCATACAGCTTTATGTCATCCATGTAGAGGAGTAGAGGAGTGCATCACCTTATATATATATATATATATATATATATATATATATATATATATATATATATATATATATATATATATATATATATATCAGTGACATGCAGTCAGGGGAGGCAGTGCCTCACCTGTCATCATGGAAACCTGTCATGGAAACATCAAATGAAAAAATAAATTAAACTGTTATATGTATTTAGTGATTTGTAATTTAAAGTTCTTATCCATTTAACTTCACCGTTTTTGGATTTTCTTTCCAAAATCGCAGAATTTTCACATTTACCGTTCAAATACTAAGTAGAGACGAGCGGTGAGGCAGCAGCCGGCTGAGCCTCACCATGGAATGCGCAACCACTATGCTAACTGCTGGCTTGCTCTGCAGTGAGACCACATTGCTGTCCCTCTGCATATCGCTATTAAAGCGTTAAAACACGTTTCGTATATGAACTAAATTTCTACAGTTTAGCTGGTGTATATAATGTACAGTCACTGTACATTATAAACACTGTACTACAGTAAGAATGAAAATTGTAAAGAGCAGTACATTGGGGAGACTAAGAATGAAAATTGTAAAGAGCAGTACATTGGGGAGACTCAACAAATTCTCAAAAAAAGACTTTATCAACATCGCAGGGATAATACTAGTGGGCCTCAATCGGCAGTACATTTGCACCTAAAAGCTAGCAACCACTCATTTGACGACAATGAGGTTAAAATCTTAGCGAAAGAACATAGATGGTTTGAAAGGGGGGTGAAAGAGGCGATTCTTATAAAACAACAAAATCCTTCATTAAACCGGTCTGGTGGTGTGAGGTTCAATTTGGATCGTTCATACAATAGCCTGCTCAGGCAAAACAGGTTAGGCAACTTTCGCAATGCTGATGAGGGTCGTTATGCTGATGAGGTGATACCGGGGGGAGTGGGTGTAATAGGCCAATCGTTAGTCAGGAATGTAGGAACAATCAGTGGGGCCACAGGGGGGGGTCCCGCGCCCCCCCCCCCCCAACCTGAGAGTAGGGACCTATCATAGCTGTGTCCGGCGCCACCAGGTCTGGACATTAGGGATATATAAATGGGGCCGATACGACCAGTCAGACTTTAGTTCGCTGACGAAGCCTCTTGGATAGGAGGCGAAACGTCCGAAACCTTCACTTTTGTACAGATGACGGCTGAAGAAACCTTCTCATCGATGGACCACTCCTGTACGACTGAGAGCTTACACAGACTGTACTACAGTGTTTATTTTATTTTATTTTTGTCAAAACTGTGCGTAGGTGAGGCTCACAGTTGTCCCGCCTCATGACAGGGGGCGCTTGTGATTCCAGAGATACTTGCGACTCCACGGCTGCAGAATAATAGAATTAGAGACAGAAATCTACAGTAAACAGTTAGCGAGTAAAGTGCAACCCTCCAGTCATTTTTTCGTGTTGCTTGGTCTCATTTTCAGAATGGAGGATTACATATATAAATTGAAAGCATTTTCTAAACTGGACTTTCAATCGAGGCAGGAGATAATTAAAGGAAGACCAACACCGGAGCTAAAAGGTTTGCTTCAGACAACGGGACAGAATAATCGCTCTTTTCAGGCGGACTGGTACACACGAAAAGGCTGGCTGTGTGGATGTCCAGCAAGAAACCGCATTTTCTGCTTCTCCTGCCTTCTGTTCTCAACTTATGACAATGTCTGGACTCAAATGGGATATTGCGACTTAAAAAATTTACAACGGAGCCTCATCAAACATGAGCGGTCCACCGCGCACATCCAAAGTCAAATCGCGCTAAAAACATTTGAGATGTCCACGATCGACTTGGCTTTGGATGAACAGCGAAGACTCAACATCAGCATCCACAATGCTAAGGTAAAGGAGAACCGGGAGATTTTAAAATATCTCATCAATGCCACCTGCTTCCTTGGCAAACAACAGCTGGCATTTCGTGGAAATGATGAAAGTAAAGGCTCTGCTAATCGTGGCAACTATGTTGAACTATTACATGCTTTCGCTGAGAAAGATGACAGGCTAGCGAGACATTTGGAGACATCCACTGTATTTTCTGGCCTGTCAAACAGAATACAGAACGATTTAATTGAAGCAGTTGATGATGTCATTAGAATTGACATCAAAATTAAAAAGGAGATCGGTGCAGCCCCATTTGTTGCTGTAGAAGTAGATCAGAATCAGAATCAGAATCAGAATAGCTTTATTCGTCCCACAATGGGGAAATTTGCAGTCCACAGCAGCAATTGAAAAGGGATGGAGTTGGGGTGGGGTGAAAGGATAGAAAACAAGATATTCTAAGCATAACAAAATAAAAATGTCAACTGTATACTGTGCAAATGTAAATGTGCAAAACCGTTCCATAAGATTGTCATTCTCAGCACTGAAAAGACTGAAACATACAGTCGCAACACAACAGGACTGGTCAAGGACGACTTTCTTCACTGGCAGTGATCTTCATGGAGACAGAGAGACTTTTAAAACTGAAGAAAGATAAGGAAGGCTTCTACAAAGATGTTATCGATGCCTTTCTTCAGAAGGAGCGGCGCATGGACTTCATTTACAAGTAAAGGTAACACGATAATAACGTTTTTTTAAATTATTTTTTTCGATGCTACAGTTTGTATATATAAAGAATGCTGACATGACATTTTAAACAAAACACGTTAACTGTTGCCAATCACATGGTGAATAAGCTACTCTGTAGAGTTCATATGTTTGTAAATCTGACTATGATGACGTCAGTGCCTCACCAGCCATGAACCTCACCGCATGTCACTGATATATATATATATATATATATATATATATATATATATATATATATATATATATATATATATATATATATATATATATATATATATATATTACCAGGGAGCCATTAGGTAAGGCTAAAAGCCACATGCAGCTCTGGAACCGCACAATGCTGCCCCGCTTAAACCAAGAATTGGACTGGATTGGATTGGATTTGCCTTTATTAGTCTCGCAGTGGAGACATTTACATTTCACAGCAGCAAAGTTATATTCCTCAAGGTGTGATTTTTCAAGTGCCACACTTGAAATCACACCTTATAATTATGTTTTGAGAAATCCACACACATTTGATGAGGGCGAGCGGGTGATCATTGAGTTGTGAACTGTGCGACTGCGGCCAAATTGCTTTTCATGGATTTTATGGCGAGTCGTTCATGTGTCATATGATTGACAAAGATGTCTGCACGTTTGTGCCATGCACCATCGATCTGAACAAACTCAGTGTCGCTGAGACTTCATTGACGGACTTGCTCACCACTTTAATTATTAGCCAGTAAAGCTCACACGTGGGAACTTGAGTCACAACAGTCAAGTTTTCATTTGCTCTCAGTTGAAGGCAAATATCAAAGGATATGTTACACCCTGGTGATAACTTGGCCACTTTTGCGCTTGATGATCCAGGAGATATAAAAAAAAAATGCTTCGCTTCATTAATTAGTAGCCAACTCAAACAAAATTGGCCGGCACATTCAAAGATGAACCTCCTTAAATTGGCATCAAATCAACATCTGTGACTCGAGATAGCCACCATTAGAACATAACAGTGGATGTTAACATCACATATGAGAAATGAGCACAATTACAGCTTTTGAGAGGTACGTATGCGCCTTCGCAGAAAGGCTATAAATAACGCTGACTCCAACAAATGCGTTCATTAATTATTGGACAATGGCTTTGCATCAGGGAGTTATTAGCACCTCTATTGTACTGCTTTTGACAGGAACAAATAGAAGGTCAGTCTACTGTCTACTATAGAGGCAATACCGGCGTGTGTTTATCAAAGACATCTCTGTTGAAATTGTAATTGATGAATTTAATGAATTAAATGATACCTTTAGGCATTTAAAGAATTGGGATGGAAACATTTAGTTAGATGAATGATTACTTGACGATTTATTGGTTTCTCGAGTTGAGTCAAATGAGTATATCTACAGTACAGATGTCAGACTATCGCAAAACATGTTCATTGCGGACACTTTAAAATTACAGAGATGTCTCCTCCACATGCTGCTTATCTTCTGTAGGAATGATAAAACCATGTATGAAGTAGCTTTGACCCCACAGAATCGTTTCCCCTGACTACAGGGTGCTTGTCAGGGTTAAGCATCCTTCCAGCTAACATCAAAAGTGATGACTGTTTTACAGTCGAGTTATATACTGTTGGGGCTGCAGAGTTATGTAGCACAGAAGATTGAAGCTAATATGCAATTAAATCAACAATTAATAGTAATGGTTTTTTTTTTCTTTTTACATTTTTACATTGACACCCGGTGGTTTTATATCCCGGTTTGTTTTTGTCTGTCCTCCATTGATTCTATGCAGAGGGTGGAAGAACTCAGTCATTGTTGAATTGACAAAAAAAGGAAAGGACAAACACAGTACAACAACACAACCTGAATGTCTGTGGAATTTATGAAACCCAATATCAAACATGGTGAAATAACACTCAGCAGCCGAGCCTTGCTTCCTCCACTTCATGCACACACACATTTTGGCCATTCTGCTCTTACTGTATCATGTCCCCCGGGAGCTCGCTGCAGACCTCTTAAACCCCCCTTCTATGGTTGTCAGTAATTGTCTTCTCATAGCCTCTCTGCTCTTCGCCCACATTGAAGAATGTCGTAGCATCAGCTTCGCTTGAAGAAAGTAGAAATCTCCTCCGCGCAAATCAGTCAAAAACACCACAGAGGTAATTAAGCTCCGGGCGGCCCGGTAGTCGAGTGGTTAGCACACCGGCTTCACAGTGCAGAGGTCGCCGGTTCGCGTCCCGGTCCGGCCTCCCTGTGTGGAGTTTGCATGTTCTCCCCGGACCCTCCTCCCACACTCCAAAAACATGCATGGCAGGCAGATTGACCACTCTAAATTGTCCCTAGGTGTGAGTGTGCCTGTTGTATGTCTTTGTGTGCCCTGCGATTGGCTGGCAACCAATTCAGGGTGTCCCCCGCCTCGTGCCCGAAGACAGCTGAGATAGGCTCCAGCGACCCTAATGAGGAATAAGCGGTACGGAAAATGAGATGAGAACCTGAAGCTCCACTCTCATACTCAGCCCAACTTCATTGCATTTATGAATGAATAATTGAATGAGACCAATGTATTCTTAATTTCATTTCTTTGCTGCAATAGTAATTTCCACCACCACATTAATGAGGAAACATTTATATGACTGTTACATTCACAATGACTTGACAAGAGCAGCTGTTTTGATGCAGCTGACAAGTCTGTTTTGCACATTTTTCATAGCAGATTTCACATTATCATGTGAAATTTAGTGCAAAGTTTCATCCCCAATGTAACTAATGATGAAAGCAGCAGAATGAATGCTGAAGTATTTTAAAGAAAACATGTTAGTTAGCAATTTACAAGGAAAATGTACCAGACCTAATCAGTAAAAGCGGCATCATGTCAGAAGGCAGATCATGCCCCCAAAAAATGGCAACACAACAGACTTCATCAGGGAATACTACACAAGTAGTCTTCGACCATTGGTGTCAAAGTTAAGGCCCGGAGGCCATATCCGGTCCACCACATCATTTTATTCAGCGCGCGAAAGCAAATCAAGAATGTCAAGTTCCATACTATTTGCAAATGTATGAACCAACATTTCAAATTGTCGGGGGACACCCTGAATTGGTTGCAAGCCAATCTTAGTGTTATTCATCCATCCATTTGTTTTCTGATCCGCTTATCCTCACAAGGGTCACGGGGAGTTCTGGAGTGCTGGCTACGCGCAGTAGGCAGAGTGCAACCTGAACCAGTTGCCAGGCAATCGCAGGGTAATTATAGATGAACGACCATTCACACTCACAATTACATCTAAGTGACAATTACGTGTCCTCCATTAAGCTACCATGCATGTTTTTGGAACGTGCGAGGAAACTGTAGAACCCGGAGAAAATCCACACAGGCACAAGGGGAACATCCAAACTCCACACATGGTGGCCTGATCCCAAAATGAACCCTGCAACTCGACACTTTCAAGCTTTACACTTTCACCAGTCGACCACAGAACCACCTAAATGTTACCCACTTCAAATGAATTGATCAATATCTGTTCCAGTATATTTACTAATTTGAAAAGTGGGTGGTCTCAACCAAAAGAAGCAGCAGAGTTGTTTAACACATCCAGACATAAACATCATGAAATCAGAGACAGAATTCAAAGCTGTAGTCTGTCATTCAGCGTGCGATCTGACACCCAAATGTCTTTAGCATATAACAAAAACAAAGGAATTCACCTTGCCGTTCAAATTCTTTTGGAGGAGGTCGTATGATAAAATGGTGTATTGTCGCAGATTTGAAAATGGTACTAAAACAATTCACAAATCATGACAACTGGCATGGTACAGTATAAACACATTCATCAACAAAATAGCTAAAAAATTAGACACAAGAAGAGATTTCATGCTCGTTGAGCATGAAATCTGGAGACTAATTGTCTTTACTTCAAGATCCGTAACCTGGGCATCATCGTGGACTCTACTCTCTCCTTTCAGTCGCACATAAAGGTGGTAAAAACAATTCTGTCTCCATCATTTTAGGGAAAATCTCCATACTCCAGCCATTACTCATTTATTGTGTGGCTCAGACATGTATTCACACCTTCATAAGCTCTCGCATAGACTATTGTGATTGACCCGTCTGGAATACAATGTGAAACTCTGGACATACTCCATTATATACACAACTCAGCATCCAGAGTCATCACCTAGAGGAGACCAGACCAAATTTACACAGAACATACGCATTACCAGACATGTCCATTTATATTGGGGAGCGTAAGTTGACTTGCTTACAGCTGATAATATTTCCAACCAGAGAATACTTGTTTTCGCTTTGTGCGGTTGCGCAACTTGGCCAAATGAGGAAATTTATTCTCAATCTGCATGGTTGTAATTTGCAACATTTTCTCAAACACATACACACAAGAGGATAAGCTTTACTCAACTAAGTGCTTTACAAGTACTTTCCCGCCACAGTACCTTTTGCCTATTTATAAAAGGCGACCCAAGCCCACTTATTTTTATTTTTGTAATTATTATATGTTGTTAAATTTGTATTGGACATATCCAAGAAATCTTGTGAACAGTTTTATTCAGGAGATACTTAGGAACTCACGCAGTCAGGTGAAGACAGCTCAAGGGGCCTTTGCGGGTCCTACTCCAAAAATATCTTGATCAAAACTGCTGTGTTTATGCCGTGTCTCATGTGTTTGACCCTACATGTGGTCCATTCAAGACAAATAAATGTCACTGAAGTGCCTTCATCACGCACTAAAACAGAGCAGAAACAATAAAATAACAACACAAATACACCAGCCACCATAAAACATTAAAACAAAGTAGAATCTCATGCCAAAACAAGTGGTATAAAAAGTGAATTGATGGCAATAATCACATATTTCTTTTGGGCGCTGGATTAATTCCCTGCTCTCCTTTCATTTTGATAGTCTGGGCTCAAAAATTGTTAATAAGTGTGCGAGATCTGAGTTTTTTTCCGTTTCACTGGTTCTTTACTCACTAAAACTGTGGATTCAGAAATAGACGGCCATTTAAAACAATTATGGCGTCACTACTTTCAAGTGGCTATGCCCGCTTTAAGGCTAAAAACCCATGATTAGCAATGATACAGGTTGACAAAGCTCTAAACGTCATTGTAGAGCAGCAAAATGCCCTGGTCTGTATAGCCGTGACTGTGCACACAAACAAAATTTGACTTTTGACATTTAACACATTATCGGAGTAACATGAAACACTTGGCATGCAGCATTTATGACACACCCTGGAGGAGCATTTCCAGCAGCGGGGGTCGTTTGAGGAAGGTGTGTGCATCAATGGTTTCCAACCAAGTCGTTTTGGAGTTAATAGCTGGTGGGAGGTGGGGTGATTGAAGAGCATGGAACTGCCGCCGGAGGAAGGGGAAGCAGTGATACTGGTCAAGCTACGTCAGTGCTCCCATCAATACATTTTACTAATGTACGTTCTCTGCCAAAAAAGATGGATAAACGTCTTCTCACAAGGACCAACAAAATCCTTGCACATTCTGCTGAGTTCTGCTTCACCAAAAGCTGGATGGGCTAACAAAGCCCGAAGGCAGGGCTTCACCTCTCAGGCTTTGGTTTTTACGACCCGTAGCTATTGCGGAAATTTAAAAAAGTGGCGGAATATGCTTCAATAGCAACAAGGAATGGGGCACTGATGTCATAAATCTCAACATAGACTGCAGCCTGCACTTAGGAGTCACTGTTTCTCAAATGGAAGCCATTTAAAAGGAAAACTGCTTATATATCACCAAAGTACAGCAATAATAAAATAAGCCTTTAGAATAAGTGTAACTGCAAAGTTAAGCTGCAATTAATTGGCCTGTTGGTCAGAAGTGACGTGTACAAGGTTTGGATCAATGGTGGGTACTAAAATGATGCAGAGGTTGACAATTTTTCATCAGCACTGTCACTGGGACATTGAAGACTCAATATTTTTAACCAATGTTTTCATTCTTAAGACGGACAACGTGTGTGCAGATTTTTGACATTTTTAAATTTCAATGTAACCTATCTAAATCAACCCATGAAATCAATCTTAAAATGTGTCATGCTGACATGAATGCATAAAAAATGTGCTTTTCAACAACGAAGGGTTCAATTGCAAATAAAACAGATTATTTTGGGTTATAAACTCCCACTCAAAGAAATGCACAAAATTACTAAACATGAAAACATTAAGTGTTTCACCAGTCGACCACAGAACCACCTAAATGTTACCCACTTCAAATGAATTGATCAATATCTGTTCCAGTATATTTACTAATTTGAAAAGTGGGTGGTCTCAACCAAAAGAAGCAGCAGAGTTGTTTAACACATCCAGACATAAACATCATGAAATCAGAGACAGAATTCAAAGCTGTAGTCTGTCATTCAGCGTGCGATCTGACACCCAAATGTCTTTAGCATATAACAAAAACAAAGGAATTCACCTTGCCGTTCAAATTCTTTTGGAGGAGGTCGTATGATAAAATGGTGTATTGTCGCAGATTTGAAAATGGTACTAAAACAATTCACAAATCATGACAACTGGCATGGTACAGTATAAACACATTCATCAACAAAATAGCTAAAAAATTATACACAAGAAGAGATTTCATGCTCGTTGAGCATGAAATCTGGAGACTAATTGTCTTTACTTCAAGATCCGTAACCTGGGCATCATCGTGGACTCTACTCTCTCCTTTCAGTCGCACATAAAGGTGGTAAAAACAATTCTGTCTCCATCATTTTAGGGAAAATCTCCATACTCCAGCCATTACTCATTTATTGTGTGGCTCAGACATGTATTCACACCTTCATAAGCTCTCGCATAGACTATTGTGATTGACCCGTCTGGAATACAATGTGAAACTCTGGACATACTCCATTATATACACAACTCAGCATCCAGAGTCATCACCTAGAGGAGACCAGACCAAATTTACACAGAACATACGCATTACCAGACATGTCCATTTATATTGGGGAGCGTAAATTGACTTGCTTACAGCTGATATTTCCAACCAGAGAATACTTGTTTTCGCTTTGTGCGGTTGCGCAACTTGGCCAAATGAGGAAATTTATTCTCAATCTGCATGGTTGTAATTTGCAACATTTTCTCAAACACATACACACAAGAGGATAAGCTTTACTCAACTAAGTGCTTTACAAGTACTTTCCCGCCACAGTACCTTTTGCCTATTTATAAAAGGCGACCCAAGCCCACTTATTTTTATTTTTGTAATTATTATATGTTGTTAAATTTGTATTGGACATATCCAAGAAATCTTGTGAACAGTTTTATTCAGGAGATACTTAGGAACTCACGCAGTCAGGTGAAGACAGCTCAAGGGGCCTTTGCGGGTCCTACTCCAAAAATATCTTGATCAAAACTGCTGTGTTTATGCCGTGTCTCATGTGTTTGACCCTACATGTGGTCCATTCAAGACAAATAAATGTCACTGAAGTGCCTTCATCACGCACTAAAACAGAGCAGAAACAATAAAATAACAACACAAATACACCAGCCACCATAAAACATTAAAACAAAGTAGAATCTCATGCCAAAACAAGTGGTATAAAAAGTGAATTGATGGCAATAATCACATATTTCTTTTGGGCGCTGGATTAATTCCCTGCTCTCCTTTCATTTTGATAGTCTGGGCTCAAAAATTGTTCATAAGTGTGCGAGATCTGAGTTTTTTTCCGTTTCACTGGTTCTTTACTCACTAAAACTGTGGATTCAGAAATAGACGGCCATTTAAAACAATTATGGCGTCACTACTTTCAAGTGGCTATGCCCGCTTTAAGGCTAAAAACCCATGATTAGCAATGATACAGGTTGACAAAGCTCTAAACGTCATTGTGGAGCAGCAAAATGCCCTGGTCTGTATAGCCGTAACTGTGCACACAAACAAAATTTGACTTTTGACATTTAACACATTATCGGAGTAACATGAAACACTTGGCACGCAGCATTTATGACACACCCTGGAGGAGCATTTCCAGCAGTGGGGGTCGTTTGAGGAAGGTGTGTGCATCAATGGTTTCCAACCAAGTCGTTTTGGAGTTAATAGCTGGTGGGAGGTGGGGTGATTGAAGAGCATGGAACTGCCGCCGGAGGAAGGGGAAGCAGTGATACTGGTCAAGCTACGTCAGTGCTCCCATCAATACATTTTACTAATGTACGTTCTCTGCCAAAAAAGATGGATAAACGTCTTCTCACAAGGACCAACAAAATCTTTGCATATTCTGCTGAGTTCTGCTTCACCAAAAGCTGGATGGGCTAACTAAGCCCGAAGGCAGGGCTTCACCTCTTAGGCTTTGGTTTTTACGACCCGTAGCTATTGCGGAAATTTAAAAAAGTGGCGGAATATGCTTCAATAGCAACAAGGAATGGGGCACTGATGTCATAAATCTCAACATAGACTGCAGTCTGCACTTAGGAGTCACTGTTTCTCAAATGGAAGCCATTTAAAAGGAAAACTGCTTATATATCACCAAAGTACAGCAATAATAAAATAAGCCTTTAGAATAAGTGTAACTGCAAAGTTAAGCTGCAATTAATTGGCCTGTTGGTCAGAAGTGACGTGTACAAGGTTTGGATCAATGGTGGGTACTAAAATGATGCAGAGGTTGACAATTTTTCATCAGCACTGTCACTGGGCCATTGAAGACTCAATATTTTTAACCAATGTTTTCATTCTTAAGACGGACAACGTGTGTGCAGATTTTTGACATTTTTAAATTTCAATGTAACCTACCTAAATCAACCCATGAAATCAATCTTAAAATGTGTCATGCTGACATGAATGCATAAAAAATGTGCTTTTCAACAACGAAGGGTTCAATTGCAAATAAAACAGATTATTTTGGGTTATAAACTCCCACTGAAAGAAATGCACAAAATTACTAAACATGAAAACATTAAGTGCAATAACACATTTTGGGGAATATTTTTATTACATAAATCAATTCACGCAATTTTTTCAATACTGAAAAAATGTTTGTACTCAATAACTTACCTGGTTGTGGTACAGTACAGTATTGGTCAGTTGACTTTATTTTGTAAAGGAGTCCACGTGCCGCATGTTGCCTTTCGCGGGTCTGGATTGGTCTCAAATTGGAGGTCCCAGACCATTTTTATGTCCTAATACTTTCTGTTTTCTGGCTTCTTTGGCATTTTGTCAGTAGTGTCTAGAACCCCGTGAAGGGGATACGAGTAGACAACAACCCACCAGCAGGGCTGCTCTCTGGCCCTTTGAAGGAAGAGAAACAGGACAAGCACTGCTGCAACCCTTCACAATGACCTCCAGTAAGTCACTAACGTGTATGTTTCTACTCAAACTCTGATATGTAGTCCGTGATGGTGTTCGAAGGCTGCAACTCACAGCTAAGACGGTGTGTCTGAGTGACATCATCACTCATGGCGGATTTGCAACCAGTGCTCTGGGCTACAATTGGCTTACATTGAACATATGTGACGGATATGGCCATTTCGAAACATCCCAGAGAAATTTCTTTCGCGGTGGGTAAACACATTAATGGGGAGGCATGTTTCAAGGAGGACCACGTCCAGCTCTTCATTTTTTTGGGGGGGTGGGCCAGGGTGCTACTGCAGTGAGTTAAATTTTTCATATCATCTGAATAGAACATAAAGTTGGCCCTGACAAAAGAACCTAAGATAACTGTATTAATACTGCTATGTTGAATGATTGAATGGCGATTTAAATATGATTCACACTGACATTTAGAAATTATTTTGCCATTGATTTGACGTGAAAATATAGCATTGAAGAAACAATTGGGGAGAAAAAACCGGTAAACCATTTCCAGTGTTAGGTTGCAGAATGTATTTACATTAATTACAGTTTTTGCAAGAATATTCCATACTGTTGTTTGTCTTTGACAGCGATTTTAACCATGCACACTTTGTATCACATTCAGTATGTCCACTCACAACAGGATTTGGTATTTGAGGGTACGGGGGACCCTGTTGATGACTAGGCGGCCGTCATAGCTGAGTGAGGCGAAGAGCCATGGATCGGCCGACGACCACTCAGCCGCATATACGCTGTCTTCATGCTCCTCGTAGGTGGACACCACGCTGTCCTTCAGAGGCTCCTTGCCCCTGCAACACAAGTACACACAACACGTGAAGAAGAAGCAAGCTGGAAAGACGAGACAAAATCCGTCATACCTAATACAAAATGGTCATATGATATTCCCCACTTCATCAAGCGAGCAATGATTACAGTCCATGTGAATCATGGGGGCAGGTTGCAATTATGAGGGCCTTCATATTCTGTCAGTGCAGGTCTGTGTTTATAGGCTACATGTCATGCATACCATATTTCAAACTGGATTAAAAAAAAACAAAGCAAGCAGTTTGCTTCAAACCAATAAGGTCTTGATCACATGTGGCTTTTTAATTCTTACTTTATTCATGATTAGTAATAATTATAAAATGTGAAACATATTGCACATCAGTCTATTTATTTGTAAAGGATTACTGCACAGATTCGCAATCAGATCCATATATCACGAACAATTAAAAGGATAATTCTCAAGTTTGGATAATTATGGGTGGGTTTTATTGGAAGTGCATAAAATATGACAGTTGAAACCTCAAACGTTTGAGCAAAAGATGTGTGCATGATATATGATATATGAAAGAATTCCACCGAAACGTATCACTTTAGGTGATGTTATATATACAGTGGTAAACATGCCACTACCCAGCCTTTTGTGACAAGTAGCTGTCATTAAATTGAAAACGAAGGAATTAGTGCAAAAAAAATTGTGTTAGAATCTTAAATAATCGAATAGAGGTTCAAAAGGATTCGCAAAGCGGTGCCTTCTGTTGTCATTTGTTTTACACAGCATCCACACTTCATTGATTGAAGTGAATCAATTGAAATCATTGAAATTGAACTGAAGAAAATTCACCATGACCATCCTTTTATTTTTGTGGCAAAATAGTACAGGACATTTATTGTATTGTAGCATCTCTGAAACTGAGACAACAAATGTTATAGTTGGTCATAAACAGGCTAAAACAACACATCAAACTAGTTGGCACTCAACCAAACTTCCACAGCAGAAGGGAGAAGGTTGTGCAGAGGTGTATTTTGAGCAGTTTTATTTACAAATGACACCATTTATAGACCAAATAAAAAAAATACAAAGGGCACTGTCTGAGATGGAAGTTTTCCCTACACACAGACTCACTAATGGCCCCGACTTGCTTCTATGGACGTACACAACTGTTCATTATACTCGATCTTTATAAGTACAGAAATGTTTGACAATATATTTGAAATGCTTTTCAAATGTTTTGAGATCATTGTTTGGGTTACATGTATGGCACAAACATACATTGGCCTCAAATAGTCATGAAAAATTATTTGTGTGGTCAGACTCACTCCTATCCCCCTGCGAGTATTAGGCTTCCACCGTATTAAGGTTCAGATCTGAAGGTATGAGGCAAATGTCATTGTCTCTCTCAGTTTGAAAAGAATTCAGTCTGTTGCCTGGGAAACTTGGATTTGTGAAGAGTTGATAATAGGGTCTGGGAGTCTATCATCGAGTTAACAGCTATAGCTCAGAAGTCAGAGGAGTGGGAATGCCACCGATTACCAGAATTGTATGACGTACGACCATGACAGTCTCCCATTGATAACTAAGCGAACCATACTTCAGTGTCCTTCCACCTTCTTGTGTATTTTTGGGTAATGTCCCTTAAACACCAACAGAAACCAACCAGGCCTGATATTTTGTGGAGCTTTGTGCAGGTTTGATCTGAAAATGCATTTTCTCAGAGTAAAAAATTAATCCTCGCACAGATGGCAAATGCAAGGCTATCATGTAACATTAGCATACAGCACACTTATTCAGCATGTTCTATATCTTTATTTTTATTTACCGTTCAAGATTTACATGTTTGTTTTTGATATTGAGTTTTATCAAATACATACATACATACATACATACATACATACATACATACATACATACATACATACATACATACATACATACATACATACATACATACATAACATACAATTAAGATTTTAACCTCATTGTCGTCAAATGAGTGGTTAGTAGCTTTTAGGTGCAAATGTACTGCCGATTGAGGCCCACTAGTATTATCCCTGCGATGTTGATAAAGTCTTTTTTTGAGAATTTGTTGAGTCTCCCCAATGTACTGCTCTTTACAATTTTCATTCTTACAATGTATGGAATAAACTACATTACTTTGTTTTTCATTTGGTAGCCTATCTTTTGGATGCACTAATTTTTGCCTTAACGTGTTTATCGGTTTGAAATAAGTAGGGATTTTATGTTGCCAAAGGACTCTTTGTAATTTTTCAGAAACTCCTGCAATGTACGGTACTGCTACTCCCCTCCTTTTAGAATCTTGAGAATTATTGGTTTCGTTCGCTATTCTTTCTTTCTGACATTTGTTGAATGACCACTGAGGGTACCCACAGTTAGTGAGTGCTCTCCTGATATGTTTTGACTCCTTTTCTCTACCTTCAGTGCTAGTTGGTATTAGTTTAGCCCTATGCTGGAGGGTTCTGATAACTCCTAGTTTATGTTGTAAAGGGTGGTTAGAGTCAAAAAGTAAGTATTGGTCAGTGTGCGTAGCCTTCCTAAAGACTTCTGTTTTTAGCGCTCTGTCCTCTTTTATAATTACTTTACAATCCAAGAAGGCTAGTTGGTTCTCTTGAATGTCCTCACGAGTAAATTTAATGTTGAAGTCTACAGAGTTGAGATGATCTGTGAAGGATTGAATTTCTTGTTTCTTAATTGTGACAAAAGTATCGTCCACATATCTAAACCAGTGTCTAGGTTTTGTCCCTGGGAAGGATGTGAGGGCCTGTTTCTCCATCTCTTCCATGTAAAGATTAGCCACTATGGGTGAAACTGGTGAGCCCATAGCACAACCATGGATTTGTTTATAAAATTTTTCCCGAAATAGAAAATACGTAGTATTAAGGCAGATTTCTAATAATTGGCAGATGTGATCCGGTTTCAGTTTGGTTCTTTCATGCAGAGAAACATCCGCCAGCAGCCTCGTCCTCACCACTGAGACTGCTGCTGGGGTTGGGACAGATGTAAAGAGAGAAGTCACATCGTATGATGCCAAAGTTTCCTCAGGTTCCAATATGAGGTCTTTGATCCTCTCTACAAACCCTGTGGTGTTCTCTACGTGGTATTCTGTGTTACCAACCAACGGAGCTAAAATAGTTTTTAAATATTTGGCTACATTGTATGTAGCCAATAATTCTCAAGATTCTAAAAGGAGGGGAGTAGCAGTACCGTACATTGCAGGAGTTTCTGAAAAATTACAAAGAGTCCTTTGGCAACATAAAATCCCTACTTATTTCAAACCGATAAACACGTTAAGGCAAAAATTAGTGCATCCAAAAGATAGGCTACCAAATGAAAAACAAAGTAATGTAGTTTATTCCATACATTGTAAGAATGAAAATTGTAAAGAGCAGTACATTGGGGAGACTCAACAAATTCTCAAAAAAAGACTTTATCAACATCGCAGGGATAATACTAGTGGGCCTCAATCGGCAGTACATTTGCACCTAAAAGCTACTAACCACTCATTTGACGACAATGAGGTTAAAATCTTAGCGAAAGAACATAGATGGTTTGAAAGGGGGGTAAAAGAGGCGATTCTTATAAAACAACAAAATCCTTCATTAAACCGGTCTGGTGGTGTGAGGTTCAATTTGGATCGTTCATACAATAGCCTGCTCAGGCAAAACAGGTTAGGCAACTTTCGCAATGCTGATGAGGGTCGTTATGCTGATGAGGTGATACCGGGGGGAGTGGGTGTAATAGGCCAATCGGTAGTCAGGAATGTAGGAACAATCAGTGGGGCCACAGGGGGGGGTCCCGCGCCCCCCCCCCCCCCCCCCCCCCAACCTGAGAGTAGGGACCTATCATAGCTGTGTCCGCCGCCACCAGGTCTGGACATTAGGGATATACAAATGGGGCCGATACGACCAGTCAGACTTTAGTTCGCTGACGAAGCCTCTTTGTGACTTTTATAATTGGTGTTTCTTGTTCTTTGTTATGCATGTTATGGCTGGTGCGACCCATATTGAGAAGCAATTTATAGTTAAAATATGGTGGCTCAACATTTCTTTTCAAAACACAAGGTCATACAGTATGTTTTATGTATTTATTTTTATTAATTATCTTTTCAGGTGAAGGTAAGGTGCAAATCACATAAGTTGTTCGCATGCTTAATCGTTTACCTTTGCTAGACTTTTTTCAGCTCGCTAAATACCAATATGTACCATACATTATCCTTAATGTTATGTCTGGCCTCACTCATGTTATTTTAGTGACACAAACCTATGATAAAAACCCACATGTCTGTGTAGATTCTCAAGAAACTCCACTAATGAATGTCGAATCCTTCATTCATCATGTCACGGTGCATGATGCTAATTGCAAAGACTGATGCTTGCCCCAATGTGATTTGGGCACACAAATAAATATTCGCTCTTTGTGATGATTCTTTGAAAAAAGTTGGTTTTCCTTTCAAGCTTCGGCATTCCACTATTTTGACACACGAGGCGATGATGTGAAATTGCAGTTTGACCCTTCTCATTTAATTTCTCATGAATTGCAACTGAAACATCTTTTGACTGACAAATGTTTTTCTTACTTATCCTCCTGAGGGTTGTCCTCCCCTTCGCTGAGATCCTCGTCATCTACCAAATGGCCAAATGGCTCGGAGGAAATCGAAACCATGTTGGAGAGGATGAGACGGCTGTCACTGCTGGCTGTCAAGACCAGTTGGTCGTGGCTGTGGTTATAACGGACGCTCCACACCCTATGAGCAAATGTAGGGATTTAGCATTTAACAAAAGTCATCACAAATGCAACAACTAAAAAAGTTTGACAATGCATGGACAAAAGTATTGTGAGTATAATCGAGGGAATGATTACGGTAGATATCTGGCCAGAGATTTCCTTGTCCGAGAGTTACGATGCTCACACCCGCTCAAGTTTTACTCTGTTGTAACATTACACCATTCCCAACCTGCATTGTTCTAGTTAGCGGGTCCAAAAAAGCCAGTTTTTCTTATTGAGACCCAAAATTTAGAGATTACCATAATTTGACCAAAGATGGCATTGCATCAACTATGTATGTATATCACTACCCTCACATATCCAGCATTGGTGGTGATGAAAGGGCATCGTAAAAGGAGCATCTTTTGTATCTTTGTTTCTCACAGCGGTAATCAAAACAAAACCATAAATAAATAAATAAATAAATACAACATGTACATGCCATTGTGCTGCCTAAAACATTTGCTACCTTGGTGAGGAGCTCCGAGGTGGTTACGATTATTATCATCAGTTGACTTTTCCCGATGTTTCTTAATCCAATTATTTATGATACAGAGACAAGCTCATTTCAATTGTTTGCATCTTTTTCACTCTGGTTGTAAATGTGTTTCCCTCCCATGGTAATTTTTAACTTTTTAATCTCTGTCTGCCTTTCCGTGTGGTTGTGTCTCTCACTCCCTTCAACTCTGTCAGTTAGGGCACTGCTCAAACGTGCAGCCGCCGCTCCCTCACAAGGAGGGATTGAGGGATCTCCACGCCGTCAGCTATGGCCATGCTATTCCTCTTGCGTCTCAAATCAGCCTGCCATGCAAATACTAAAAAAAAAACAACAGACGCACATTCCTGCTTATGCTCATGATAAGAGCAGCGGAGGTATCTCACATATACATTAACAGCCATTAATAGATATTTACACATGAGGTCAAAATAGCAGACTGTTAGTTGAACAATAAAAAATAAAATAAAATAAAATAAAACAGTGGAGACGAGAAATCTTACATGCAAACATGGGCCTATCATCGATTAGAAATATGCAGCAATCTGCATTGAGTCAAGTCAATCTTTCTTTTGAGAAGATGCAACGTCGACGACGAGTGTGTGTATATGGCTTAATCATGTAGGAGTTGTGTGCTGCAGGAGAAGATTGGTTTAAATCCAGGCACGTACACATCTTTTAATCTTATACAGGAGAGGGTCTCTCACGCACACACACACACACCGACACACGCGCGCACACACACACACACATTTTCACACTACTGCAGTACACCGTGTTCAGCTCTTGGAAGTGCCTGCAGCTTCACAGAGCAGCGGCTGGGCTGAAGCACAACCGAGGCGCATTGTGCCGACAACGGTTAAACCTTTGCTGTCAAAAGGAGTAACTGCCTATTTAAAATGTAATTAGCGTATAACTACATTTTATTGCACCAGAAGTACTTAGGGCATTCAATTATTTAGAAGATAAAGCCATTAATAAAATAAGACACCAACCAACAGTGGAGCAGGGGATTTTTCATTGTCCTCAGCGTAGTTTTTGCATTCACCCAGGAAAAAAAAAAGAAAAAAAATAATTTTATGCTTTGGGGAAATTTAGTTTTCATGAATTTATAGGTTATTTTCTCTATATTATCAACGGGGTGATTGTAACAGTCATTTTCAAGTTCAAAACGGTCAAAACATTGGACAACTTATTTCATTAATTCATTGGAATTCAAGCTAAAATCTTATCACAAGAGCAGTCAGTATACCTCATTATACCCTTAAAGGACAACTGACGTCACTTTTTTGTTTTTTAACTGACACCAGAAAAACGCTTTATAGCATCTAAAATACCCAAAACATGCAGTATGATATTTTTAGTCAAATGCAAAACACCAATAAAAAGGACTTAAAGTGTCCAAAATCTGCAAAAAAATGATCTGCGAATTGGGCATTTTCAGAAAGTCCCGCCCCCAGTTCGTGACGTCACACCAAGACGTCTTGCATTGCTAGTGAATCAAAACAATGGCTTCGGATTCGGAGAATATGCTTTCTTGTTGGCGACCTCCTGTGGCCACCTCCATTTCCACAGGCTGATAAATTCCTTATATGGCGCTTGGACGCCCTCTTCTGGCCTTCTGGCGGCTTTTGGGTGCAACATGAGGTCCCCAGACCAAACACGTACAGCAAAATACATTGACATGATGAAAGGACCACTACAATGCGTCTTTATTACAGTAAAGGGCGGTCCTTTAGTGACGTCACGTACAGACTCGTCACAACTCAAAAACAAGACTTCCGGAATATTCAGCGCGCGTCTATATGCGGTGGAACCTTTGTAAAATACGCTCAGTAGAAGTCATTTAAAGCCATTTTACAAATTATGGACACAACTTGGAGCCGTCGGTTGTCCTTTAATTAACAAAGGTTGGGACATTGTGGACATTGTAAAAGAACAAATATGCAATGATTTTCATATGTTGTTCAATCGGTATTTAATTAACTGCTAAGCTAAACTATGTTTTATCACTAAATATTTCATCTTGATGTAATATATTCCTAAAAAGCTGGAACAAGTGGCAAAAAAGGCAGATCTTTAAGGAATGCCCATCAAACACCTGTTTACAGCACCACGCAGGTGAACATGCAGCCTAACTTGGAACAGGTGGGCACCACGAATGGGAATAAAAGGATCCTCTCAAAATTACTCTATTCAAAAGCAAAAATGGGGTGAGGGTGAACAACAGCCTAAAAATTCGAAGCAAACAATCAAGTTGATCAGTTTCAACATAAAATTTGTCTTTACGTTGTATTGAATGGGTTATTGGTTATTGGTTTATTCACCTTTTATTCATGCTGAATATGTGTTGCACACCCTGTTGGCAGCATGTGTAAAAGTGGTAGAGTGCTCATTTTTATTTTTTGGGGGTATACTGCAAGCGTTTAATAAAATTTGCAGTGAATTAGAAGCCGGAAAAAAACTGTTGTTAGAGGAAAGAAACGCATTGCTAGAACCATTTGGTGCAAGCCAAAAATTGTTTGGTTTGGTTTGATTACAACAACTTGACGTCAAAAGAAAATTTAATTTTAGTGCTATTTTATAGCAGTGGTTTTATTTTGCCCATCTTTGGTCCTTGTATCCTTACAGACCTACACCAGTGATACCTTCAAGCAGTAGTTAATGAATTGGTTAAGTTATAAATGAATTATTTCATGATTAAATATTTAGCAGTGTAAGAAGTGATTTAATTTTGAGTTAGTGGATAAGAAATCAAGTTTGATTGCAGAGAAACATTTTTTACAGCCATGTGTTAAGCATGTTTTTTCCACCTGAGAAATTTGTTATTTTCATTGCACACACAACTTATAAAACAATCCGGCTCATGAACTGTAAACACCTCTCATGTCCTACTAGGACTAAATCATCCAAATGCTAACCAAATGACATTCAACTACACCTATGCCTGATTATCTTACTGGGATTGTCCAACTAAATTGTCCATGCAAAAATGAAGGGTTGAGACAGTGAGTCACAGTGACTCTCAGGGACACACCGTGGCAGTGGCATATTTTAAGGGCAAAACCATTTTTGACACACAGTCGCACACACATACCCCGACAGATAGACAAACGTGCATTTACAAACACATGCATGTTTGGATACACTCAGTCTACCCACCAATGTGAGTGCTCCTCCAGAGTTTTGATGGGTTCCTGGATGTTGCGGACATCCCAGAACTTCACCTTGCAGTCATCTCCACAGCTGGCCAGGTAATACTGCCTGTTTGGATTGAAGTCCAGGTCTCGCACGAGTTGGCCATGTGCGTTATCGATACAGTAAATCTGACTGAGAGGAGAGAGAAAGAGAGATAGATTTGAGGACGAAGGTTAAAATAAATATGAAAGGTTTTGGTTAAATGACATTTGAAGGTAAAGATGAATGGATCAGGAAATAAGAAGGAATGCCTATGAAGAGCAATTTTGAAAATGATATGGATAAAATGGCAGTGGAGGGGAGGGAGGAGTAGTGGTTTTAAAAGAACAATAAAAACACAGAGAGAATGATTCAAACTGTTCAGACATTCCCAGGAGTGAATCTGTCAACCAAGGCCAGGCTCAATAAAGAGGCTGACATCCCGGATTGGTTTATTATAAAGGCAACTCCATAGCCTTGAGTTCCTGCCAGTTTGAAGTTAATATTATGACATGACAATGAAACAGGGAAGCTATGCATTGTGTCTGCGTCCATCTTCATGGTCACATTCTACTTCTTTAAACACGTTCGCCTCCTATGCTACTGAAACGAGATAGTTGAAACACATAGACCTTATTCACTGTCCGCTGAAAGAGATCGATTCAATGACAAAGGAAATTATGGGTCCAATACCAGGAACTGTATGGGGTACAGATATTGAAGTCCATACACCCAAAAGTGACAAAGTGAAAACGGATACGGGTATCGAGGGACATTTCAATAACACGATGCATTTGGTTATTGCCTATATATATACTTGTGTTATTTTGTGGAATGTTACAGGCACATACTAGCCACACTAGTAAAAAACTATCACAAAATCAAATTTTTACATTTTTACGTGATACGTTTCCATCCATCCATTTTCAATGTCACTTCTAATCAAGCTAAAAGGGGCTAAGCATTTGGCAGAACTACTCGTAGTAATAGGTAGCGAAGCATCGAACAAAACAAAATACAATTGTTGATACTGGAGTATTGACCAAGTTACCTGTATTTAAATTCTTGGGGACGACCAAATGATTGTTATGCGCTTTTGCCGCAGAATGTCATGAATTATCAATGCTGGTTTGTCAGTGTTCCTTTACTTTGAGATCTGAGCATGTCATAAACAAGTAGATAAACAACGATTCAATGTATAGCTAATATGAGATTTTTTTAGGTTACTACATTTTCTGCAGTACACTACTTTAAATAAGAACTTATTAATGAAATGGAAGATGCTCCCAACAACTCTTATTTCTTCTTTGAGCATGAATGAATAAAACAAACAAGCCACCACAACAAAAAGCAAACTTTATTTCTTCAAAACCATTTCCTCTCCAGGCTCGCCTAATAAAGCTCAGCTCGGCTGGGTTATGTTCAGCGGAGTGGAAAGCCTCAAGTGTTATGGCCCAGCTGGATGCCGACAGCAGATAGCTAGCTAGCTCGTCACCCCTCTGATCACATTAGGCAATTAACATGCTAATTAAAAATCTCATTAAAATAAGGGAGGAATAAGACAATGACCCGGGGCAAACTGCTGGGCTTCAATTAGGTCAAGACAGCTAGAAGCTTTTGTATGCCTCTGCGACAAAATGTCTAATAACAAGTACATAGAGGGGAGAGTGGATATGAATTATTCAAGTTTTGGACTATGCAGCCCATTGTAAATCGAGCATACATTGAAACAATAATCCCTGTCAAAAGGTCAATGTTTTCATTTAGGTTTTATGGTGCACTATACATTATCTAGATTCCCAAAATGCTTGGTGCTCAAATTATTGGGATTTCTTGTGAAGCTGTAGAATATTTAATGCATTCAAATAAATCCAAGCATCATGGAGTTGATTTGCACGTTATGCTATGATCAATGCATTGTTGCTACGCAGTGTAATGTATTGGAGAAATAAAATCAATTACTGTATCTTCCAGTGTCTCAGGCCTACTCAGAAGCCTTGATTTTCCTCAAAAGATGACTTGACACCTTATATGCAGATGTGCCTTATATGTGAAGTAATATTGAGCCGTGTGTAACCCCAGCCTCTACTGGAGCACCTTATAATGTGGTGTATATATTATATTTGGAAAACGTTTTTCATTTATTGGGAGTGCACCTTATATTCCGGTGCGCCTTATATATGGAAACAGTTTGAAGACACACCATTTAATGAGGGTGAACCTTATACTCCGGTGCGCCTTTTACACCAGAAAATATGATTTTTGATTGCACAGCAATTGAAAATCAAACATTATGAAAATGATTAACACTGTTCATTTTCTAAATTTAACGTGTACAACAAAAGTATCAAATCATGATTCGATTGTACGGTCAGATCAAAAATACAAAACGTCAGAAAAGGCCACAAGACTGATCTTTCATCTTAAATAGCTTTTGACAGGGAGGTTTGGGGACGACGAGGCTAACACCTGCATATTGCTTTTCAAGGGAAATGCTCAGCTTCCTTCTTAGTTGTCGTGACACGTGTCTCACCGTTTCATGTAATGAATAAAGACCGCTGTCAAGATCATTGTCTGTATTCCGTCAACATTTCAAAAGTCACCTTTAGAAGGTAAATCTGAAAAAAGCATTAGCACTCTTTCCTGAGTTTTCATGTTATGTCCTTTCCATTTTTATTTTCATCCATGTAGCATATGTCACACTGCTACAGAATGTTGCGACAGGTCGTAAAGCAGCGGTGACGTCACGACCGCAGGTAGACTAAGATGGTGGCACAATAAACACGTTGACTAAGCAACTCTCCTCTCTCATTCCTCCGGACACAACATTGGCGACGAAGATGGACTTCTACAGCAGCTCCCCTCCCCTCGTTTCTCGCGCTCCCCGGTGAGCCACCAGTCCCGTGGTCCCGCTGGTATGACTCGTTTACGACGTATCTGACGGCGACCGGACTAAACGAGGCAAGCGAAGCACGCCGAACGGCTATGCTAATACACAGTTTAGGTAGTGAGGGGCAGCGCATTTTTCGCTCTCTTGGACCCGCGAAGACATACAGGGATTGTGTCACTTTATTGGCCCGACATTTCACCCCACCTCAGGGCGTGATTGTCCGGCGGATTGCCTTCCGTCAACGACGGCAACGAACAGGCGAGTCGGTACACCACTACGTTGCCGACTTGCGGTGTTTAGCGGGCCTCTGTAAATTCGGCCGCTTGGAGGAGGAAATGATTAGGGATCAACTCGCCGAGCACACGATTGATCCCAAACTACGGGAGAAACTGTTATTGTCCCCTGACGACCTCCCACTATCGAAGGCTGTGGAGATGGCGTTCCAATTGGAGAACGCAGCACAACTAACGGCTCGGCTTGTGAACCCACCCACACCTTCACACTCTCCCGCATTGGCACAGATTGTTGCTCCAACCTCGCCACTCCCAGAAGCCACCGCCACCTACGACTCCACCTCTACATACGACGGTGCAGAGATAAATGTGGCCAGACGTCAAGGGGCCGATGCACGCACGCCTTGTGCCAACTGTGGGTCAGCCTCGCACCCCACACGTGCGCCCACTTGCAGAGCCACCGGACAACGATGCCAACGCTGCGGGAAGATGAATCATTTCGCAAGGATGTGCCGCTCTGCTCCCACCTTCACTTACGACCGTACCGAGATAAATGTCGTCAGACATCAACGGGCCAACACACGCAGACCTTGTGCCAACTGTGGTTCTTCCTGGCACCCCACACGCGCGCCAACTTGCAAAGCCATTGGACAGAGATGCCAGCACTGCGGAAGGAGGAACCACTTCGCCAGGATGTGCCGCTCTGCTCCCACGTCAACATACCCGCCACGCCGCTCACCAGATCAGCCGAGGCGAACCACCATCCACTGCGTGGGCTCGCGCGCCAAGCCATTCAAGTGGTGCACAGTGGAACTGGATGGAGTGAGCTTACCACTCCTGCTCGACACGGCAGCCTCCAGGTCACTGTTGAACGTGTCCACAGTTCGACGGCTATTTCCTCATCTCCAGATCGAGGCCAACGCTGAGGACTTGTTTGGCTATGGCCAAACTAAGATTGGTATGGTGGGCACTGCCACCTTCACAGTGCGCTATGGCTCGAGGACTCTCCCCCCCTTCACCTTCCAAATATCCCGTCATGGCGCCAACCTCTTGGGCTTGGACTTGTTTTGTGCACTCGGCTTTTCCATCTCTGACAATGCGGGTGCCACAATTCACCCCCAGGCCAACGGGGGTGGAGAAAGCTCCAACCAAGCAGACGGCCTGCCCTACTCTTCCTCAGCCAGCAGAGGGCCCAACGAGAAGCGCCGGACGAAGCAACGCACACTTACTGTGTCGGACTGGGTCCGCATTCGCCGGCCGTGCTGCTCTCACAAATTGGACTCATTCTGGACAGCACCAGTCCAGATTACCACCCAAAGCGGACCGACCACCTTCTGTCTGGCTGACGGGTCGCGTTGGCATGCCAGCCGCCTAAGGAGAGTGGCGGCACCGACCCCCTCGAACGACTTCTCAAGCAAAGACTACTGACGTCCTGTCACACATCAGAGAACACCGATGGGACACCTCGAAGAGCGTCGTGAACCAGCCGTGCCCGTGGGGCCAGAGCCTCGGCCATCTCGCGTTCGCCTTTGCCCTTTGGTAATTTGGACAATTATCACATATTTTGAATATTCAGACCCTAGCCAGTGCTTAGCCTATCGCGTGGCAGAATAACCCACACGGCTAAGCAGGGAAACCGGCAGTCTACCCGGTTTCCCTTGTTACAAAGTGTTTTTGGTTCCTTCAGGGAGGGGGGGTAAATGTAGCATATGTCACACTGCTACAGAATGTTGCGACAGGTCGTAAAGCAGCGGTGACGTCACGACCGCAGGTAGATTAAGATGGTGGCACAATAAACACGTTGACAAAGCAACTCTCCTCCTCTCATTCCTCCGGACACAACAATCCATCCATCTATCGATTTTCAAGATTGTTTTGGTGCTACTAACCAGTTTCAGGGGGAGACATATTTTCAAAGATGGGCAAATAAAAGTAATCAATTCCTAACATGACTCAACATTATCTATCATTCAACGGGATTCAAAGTTTTAAGACAAAGATGCTGTGTCACTTTGACTGACTTTGACTTTGATTCTCTGAAGAATTGAGTGTTTGTCAGCATACAGTTGTTGTCTGAGCAGAGTTGAACATAATATTCTGGTGATAAAGCTTTGCATTGTGTCACTGTTCCTTGCTGCTGATATGAATCGATTAAGGCTAGCAACAATAAGGGGTTTGCCTTAACCAGAATCATAATCATCTTTATTGCCAAGTATGTAGAACACACAAGGAATTTGTTTCCGGTAGAACACGCTGCACTAGTATCATCATCAATAAATTGCATGTTCCGTTTGGGCGACTGTTCCAAGAGTTAATGGCTTGGGGTAAGAAGCTGTTTAAATGTATGCTGCAATTCGGGAGCTTTTGGCCCACCTTGAACTCCTGCCGACTTCTGCTGTAAATGCATGAGCACAACGTCACTGGAACCTACTGGTGGATCATGTCTGCAATTGGTGTATTGCAATTATGTGTACTTATGTCCTCTTTTGTGCTCATTTTCAATTTGTTTGCACAATTGCGCTAAGTGAGTCAGGATTTTTGAAACTATCTGCAAAGCAGTCTCAATGAGATAGTGTTCAATGATTTCACAAACAAAAAGTGGTTAATCCAAAACAATTGGCACTTTGCGAATCAAAACTGTCTGTCAGAACTAAAAGAGCTCCTACGTTAGAGATGACTTCAGTTTTACTTAAAATATCAATTTCGTGTTTAATTTTGAACCTGAGCCACATGATTTATTCACAGGGTTCTCTCTCCTGTGTAAAAGCTGTGACCCTGGGCTCAAGGGTGGCTTGTGTTTAACCCATTCCACCGTGGAATGGAACGTGCCTGCCATGTGAAAAGGAAATGGAGCAAAAAATTGGGTTAGTTTCGCCTTTTCTCTCTCCGGTGTCACAAAGCAATCCCCACTACACACACATGAACACAAAGCAACACGCTCACACATCCACTCCCTAGGCTCCAGCTAAGAGTGGAGAGACCTGGGATGTTTTTTTTCTCTTTTTTTAATGTGAGTAAGTGTGTGTTTGTATGAGTGTGGGGGATTAAAGTTGTGTTCTGTCTAAGTCACCAAACACACCCAATCTACTGTCACTCAGCCAGCAAGGCTGGGTGTGTGTGATGGGGGTTGATGGGGGAACAGGGGACCTATTACACACACTGTTAGGCACTGGCAGATAAAAAACTGGGGAAACACGCTCACAAATACTGTTGTGTTTAAATGTGGAAAACACTAAAGTAGAGCAGCAAACACTCACTCGCGCAACTGTGCCTCCATCATATCAGCGAACATTACAGAGGTGTTCATTATTTATTTAGAAACCCTTACCTTAAGGACTTAAACTTGTGTGAGTCTTGATATTTGGTGACTTTTCAGTCAACCTTTGTCTGTCCAAAAGACAAGACAGTTTCCATATTGTGACTGGATGAACAAATTCCACAGGAATACAGGGTACATATAACTTCCTACTGGTGTAGTCTAGCCGATAAATCTCTTTGCTGAGGGAATCGACTGGAACAGACGGTCAAAGTCACACACACACACACACACACACACACACACACACACACACACACACACACACACACACACACACACACACACACACACACACACACACACACACACACACACGTCTCTGTTTCTATGACAACTGCTCTGAGAACGGATGGGGAGAAGGAAAAGAAAAATCGAACGGGTAGAGCAATCATTTTATTGCTGTTCGAAATTAAAGCCTGGCTTTGAGATTGGGCTAGCACACAAGGTTGACAGGATGGCATGTTTGGAGGGAGGTACATCAGATGGTAGGAAATAATTATGAAGAATGATAAACAGGTATACAAACAGATAAGGATGGCGAATTGTCTCTGGGTTGATGGAAAGTAATTAATTAAGATTTAATTGCAACCCCTCCACACATTGTGACTAAAAAATGTTAGATTTTAAAACATAATAAATGTTTCTGTTAAAAGCATGTCTTCTTGTGATATTTAAAGTTGAAATATACCGAAATTGCAAACAGACAGGGATCCCAGCCACGGGAAATTAACACAGCGGAAACGACGTCACCAGATCCCAGCCAATGTCAATTAAAATAGTGAAAATGACATCACCGTTCCGCTATCACTCTTGTGTAGTATACATATCTCTCTTCTACGACATTTTTACAATGTGACAAATGTGATGATGTTTAGCGCAAGTTGACTGGTGAAAAGCGCGGTAAGCGAGCATACAGTGAGACCTCAACTTACGAACTTAATTGCTTCCCAGACAGAGTGTGTAAGGCGAAAAGTGTGTATCTAAAAAAAAAATCCCACAGTCATGTGTGATGTACATGTGTTTGTTCAAGGTATACATGCCTTCAGCATTACTTATTTCTTGATATTCAATACGCACATTTTCAAGATACAGTGTTGCCTTTCTGTTTCCTATTTTGGTTATTGTGGATACACTATCTGTGATTTTTATTTGTGAACCTGACATATCTATCTGCATTAGAGAAAAAATATGGACATGAGAAATGAGTGAGCCCTTTAGCTGTTAATCTAGATTGTATGTATTTCGCACAGGAAGGGAAATTAAATACTCCCATGATTTGTGTCCCTTGGGCTTTTTTCCCTTGACTTGGAAGAAATTCTGCTTTGGCCACAGATGAATAGTCTCACAATGACGCATACTCGCCATCATAAGAAGTGAAGCCATAGCTGAAAATTTTAATCTTAGCCTCTGTCACTGATAATTCAGGCTACTGAGATGCAGAGAGAATGTAGTTCTCCGAGAGTTCAGTATTTTTCTATGATCATCATGTGACCCATGCACTGTTAACCGAATTTTTCGGGGGGGAAAAAACAAGCAAAAAACAATCATAATATAAATAAATACAACAGAGGGTGTCAGTATCAGTCGCAATAGAAGATAACTGCTCTCTGGCTTCAACTAGGGGGAATCAATTGTGAGTCCATTCATCTCCAATGACTAAAGCTGTTGCAGTAGTGGAATAGAAGAAGTAGCAGCATTAAAAAGACTGACCTCTTCTGGCTCAAAGGAAAAGCAACTCATGGTCAGATCATGTCTCGGGACTTGGTTGCAATAAACACATGTTCGAAGATCAATTCAAGGCTTGTTTTGCATTTTTCAATTATGTATTTTTTTAATACGAAATGGGAGATGACACATTTCCTTTCAAAGAAGACAACAACACTGCAGCCTAAAGGATGCAGGCAGGATGGATGGTCTTTGAACATGTGAATTTTTAGAAAATCCCCAATACAACTATTCACAAGCATACTTGAATATTTAGAAAGTGATCAGATCGCAAAAGCACATGAAACTCACAAAATTATTTCAATAGTAGGCAAATCTCTCCCCATATTCAATGTCTTCGGTCATGCTCAACTAATTGTTCATTTTTATTCTATGGTCTGCCTAAGGTCACGGATACTGATTGTATACGTCTAAATATATGTTTAATCAAGTTAAAGGGGCTGAGAATATATGAAAAGCTCACGAGTTCCAAAGGTCACACTCAAATCAAGTGGAGCATATGGAAAAGTATATTTAAAAACGGCTTTTTTGCATAATTGTCTTTTTTTGAAAAGGAAATGTGACAGACCGGCATAACGATGCTATATATGCTTATTGGATTGTATTTGCCTTAATTAGTCTCGCAGTGGATACATTTACATTTCACAGAGTATTATGAGGAAAAAGGTCTGGCACAAGGTTTATCGTGGGTCTGGGCAAATTACTGTCAGAAGGGGTTTGGGCAAGGTACTGTCAGATTGAAGATGATTTGGTTTGTAAGGTGCATGATTGACATGAGCTTGTTTCGTCTGTCTGGAGCTGATCTGATGAGGTCTACCTGGATTTCTATTGAAGTCTGTGCAAAGGCCATTCTGTAGTAAAGTATTGCAGCAACTCTTTACTGCAGCACTACACTGATTTTAAATATGTATAGGCAGTCAAAAAGTTTTCTGAAATGTTGGTTGGAGCAAGTCATTGGTGTCAGTGACAACAAATTCATAATGCAAAATATGAATATAAGAAATTCAATTAAAGTTTACAATGTGCAATCTACATCTGCGTAAGCTCTAGGTCGTAATGGAGTTGTCCATCGAAGTACAGAAGTACAGATGACGGCTGAAGAAACCTTTTCATCAATGTGCAATCTAACATCCAATGAAGCTTGGTTACGAAGGGGTCAATTTATTTGAGACATAAAAAACGAAAACACAGGCAGGCAGTGTTCGAACATACAAGCTGCACACAGAAAGGCAAAAAGCCGGGAATCGAAAGCTGTTAGCACCTCTGCACTGTGCGCTGGAGGTGCTAACCAGTCAACCATCGTGCTTCTTTAACAGGACACCAAATATGGTTAAAATGCTAGCGAAAAATTAATTCTACTCTAAATATTTTGTCTGTAGTCCAAAAATACAGCCGTTCCCATGAATGGTGTTTTGTTCAAAAATTCCAGATGTAATACCTTGTGTTGGCTGTGATATAACTGGTGCTTTACAATATTTATAGATTTTGCAAACCAGGCCTGTACTTCAAAACCCCACATCCTGCTCCCCTTCATGACACGGTGAGGGCCAAATCAGAAATGTCTCTCATAAAGCATGGGGGGAGGGGGTAAGAATGAAGTGTGTTGGAACTTTTTAATTTGTTATAAGGCAAAGCAATCGATGAGAAGGTTTCTTCAGCCGTCATCTGTACAAAAGGCTTCGTCAGGTGATACCGGTGGGAGTGGGGGTAATAGGCCAGTCGTTAGTCAGGAATGTAGGAACAGTCAGTGGGGCCACAGGGAGGGGTCCCCTGCCCCCCCCCCCCCCCAACCTGAGAGTAGGGACCTATCATAGCTGTGTCCGGCGCCACCATGTCTGTACATTAGGGATATATAAATGGGGCCGATACGACCAGTCAGACTTTAGTTCGCTGACGAAGCCTCTTGGATAGGAGGCGAAACGTCCGAAACCTTCACTTTTGTACAGATGACGGCTGAAGAAACCTTCTCATCGATGGACCACTCCTGTACGACTGAGAGCTTACACAGACGGAAGGCAAAGCAATGTCAATGTTTCCTCCATTCTATCAGGGGCTATGATAGAGATCTTGTAAATATATCCTCTTCTTATCTATTACCTCCTTACCAACTTATTACCCACCATCACTCTCCATCTCCTCTGTACTTTGCTGTTATCATGGTGATCGACGAGGAGGTAATTATTCCACTACTAGTGATCCCACACGTACACGTGCTGACCTAGCACATAATTTTATGTATCACAAGCACAAACAAGTGCACCCCATGCACACATATGTAATGCTTGAGGGTAAGAGATGTGCTCCAGATAAGATGTGGTTACAAGGCAAATGTGAAGAAGTACATATGTCTCATGTCAAACGGGAGCATTAATGTTCGGCTGCCACACAGCGTACTTCATTGTGCGTGTAGAGGTCCACACACTCATTTGATTCAGAGACAGTGCAGGGAAGATGTGAAATTTCCTCTGGCAGAGCATCAACATTGTTTGCTTTGTGTGCATGAATTTCACACTAAGAAAAAAAGCTACGTATATCGAAAATACATTGTTTTTTTCCCACACTGCTGAGCACCTGATGTGCCATTTTTTGGGAATCTAGTGGAAAAGTGGTTAATTTCAGTTTTGACAAATTATACCAGAGGTGGGATTTAGGACCCCTTTTGTCATATTGGGATTGTTTGGGCAGGAAGAATGAATATTAGAAAAATAAAAGTAGCTGGAAAGACAAGTATTTTGTACAAGACGGCATTTTGCACAAAATAGATCACCTCAATTCGGTAGACATCAACATTAAATTTACTCATGAGGACATTGAAGAGAACTAACTAGCCTTTTTGGATTGTAAAGTAATTATAAAAGAGGACAGAGCACTAAAAACAGAAGTCTTTAGGAAGGCTACGCACACTGACCAATACTTACTTTTTGATTCTAACCACCCTTTACAACACAAACTAGGAGTTATGAGAACCCTCCAGCATAGGGCTAAACTAATACCAACAAGCGTTGAAGGTAGAGAAAAGGAGTCAAAACATATCAGGAGAGCACTCACAAACTGTGGGTATGCTTAGTGGTCATTTAACAAATGTCAGAAAGAAAGAATAGGGAATGAAACCAAATATCTATCTGAAGCTACAAAAAGGAGAGGAGGTGCAGTACCTTACATTGCAGGAGTTTCTGAAAAACTACAAAGAATCCTTTGGTAACACAAAATTCCTACTTATTTCAAACCGATAAACACTTTAAGGCAAAAATTAGTGCATCCAAAAGATAGGCTGCCAAATGAAAAACAAAGTAATGTAGTTTATTCAATACATTGTAAGAATGAAAATTGTAAAGAGCAGAGGCTAAACGTCCGACACCTTCAAAAAAGTACAGATGACGGCTGAAGAAACCTTCTCATCGATGGACCACTCCTGGACGACTGAGAGCTTACACTTACTTTACTTACGTACTTATTAATTACTTATTAATTACAAAAAATACACATCGTCCAGGTAAATTCATTTTTTGCTCCCCAATGTAATTTGGCCATCAGGTGAATGTCCCGTCACTAATATCCACCTCTCTGAATGCTACTACTCAGTTTATTTTAATTTAATACAGCATGTGAGTGTAGATTAACAGATTATTGTCACATTATAGCGGGTAAACCTGCCCTTCAAGAAAACTCACTTCATGATACGAAGATCCCAGCCTCTTATGGCTGTGTCACTTGTCGTAGCAAGTTGGCTGCAGTTGTGGTGAGGGCTCCACTTGCCAGAGGTGAATTTCAGCTGTCCTTTTCCCTCAAGCATGGCAGTGCTGGAGATCTGCAAAGTATCACAAACACCTCCCTAATATCTCCACTATCGGCAGAGTTCACTCTGTCCATAGCGTTGAATTTTCTCTATGTACCATACTGCAACTATAATATGAAAATCACATTTAACTCATTCACTGCCAGACAATACTGGTACTGGGACGCTAAGTCACACAAACGCATGTTCGTGTTTTTCAATGATCTTCTGCTCGACCATAATTTTATTTTGTGTCCTCTTCCGCTTCACACTAGCCTGTGGTGGAGTCTTTTTCGGTCCCAAAAAAAGCAAAAGTATCCACTCCATAATAAATGGAGTGAAAACTAGTCCGCCAGCCATTGTGGCGCTCTGTGTGTTTCCCGAGTACTTTGTATGCCAAGATTATATTCTCGCGAATTCAATGTCTGTAAGGCGAAAAGTTCGTTAGCTAAACATTTGTAAACTGAGATATCACTGTACTTACAACATTTACCCCTTGTTATGAAAGGATGTGCTACTGTTCACATCTACAAAGAATTAATGTTCATTTTCCAAATTAGCTGTACAGGTTATCAGGCCCACTGACAGTGCAAAAGGTTTTGAAAAAAAGAATATCATGAGCTGATTTATTTGCAAAAACCTGGAGTTTCAACAGGGGTGTAGAGACCTGAAATATCCTCTGCATATGGATGACGTTCACTCATGTGGATAGACGCTCAAACACCTACGCTGAGACAAGCTAATCTTGTGGAAAAGAAATTGATCAGTTGAAATGAACACACAACCCATTTAAAGAGAGAGACAAGAAAACTGGTGTTGGAGGGGGAGCAGGGAGGGAGAGATATTAGCATTCTCATCAGTACAAGAGGAATTTGTCTTGACTGCCAAGATTTTTTCCTCCTCTTTTGCACTCCCCCTCTCCTGATCAAGTACACTCTCTCACCACATCCATACATTCTGTACTGCCTTCAAGCCTGCATCTTTCCAATCACGATTGGGCGTCCGTATGTTGCTCCCTCCATCTTCCCTTTCTCATTATACAGCCTCCCCCGATTACTTTCCAACTCTTCTCTTCTCTCTTGATATGGGACTTAATACCTCTGCTGTCTAGCGTTGGTGTCAGAAGATAGGATTAAGACCTCACACGCCCCTTTGGTGGTACTCAACCTCACATTGGGGTCACTACTTAATAGAGCGCACCCAAACTAAAAGCCGTAGTCCAAGTATAACATTGATAAATGATGGAACACTGAACATTGTGATACACATAAGCTCTTTTCAACAGGAAAATACATCGGCATGGGTGTGTGTTCTGTGGGTACTTGTTTCTTGCCACATTCAAAAACATGAACGGCAGGGCAATTGAACACTTTAAATTGTTCCAAGGTGTGAGTAAAAGCATGGATGGTTGTTCGTCTGTGTGTGCCCTGAGATTGTCTGACAATCGGTTCAGGGTGCCTCCTACCCACATCCCGAAGACAGTTCGGTGAGGCTCAAGCAATTCCCGCGACCCTTGGTAGGATAAAGCCATAGAAATAGATAGGTAGTAGAAGTGGCGTAGAGACGAGGTTGATTGCAAACCCGGAAGTGACGTCACAAGTTGTAGCGTCCATAGTAACGTGGCTTGGTTTGGCATAGAAATAGGATAGTTTTGAGCGTATTTAGGTTTATTTAACGTATGGATGCTGTAAAAAGGAACAACAGTTGGGTGCCGCAATGTTTCGCTTACGGATGCTTCAACTACAAGCTGAAAAACAAAGGAATTTCGTTCTTCAAGTGAGTGAAAATTGCCCTGCGATTGGCTGGCAACCAATTCAGGGTGTCCCCCGCCTCGTGCCCGAAGACAGCTGAGATAGGCTCCAGCAACCCCCGCGACCCTAATGAGGAATAAGCGGTACGGAAAATGAGATGAGATGAGAAGTGAGTGAAAATGAAATTTCTATAAAAAGAAAAAAATATATTCGTTTTGCGATGTTTTAGCGACTAATTTTCGTCCTGTTTTCGATCTTCGACCGTGTATAAGTACGTTCTAGCTGTTCTTCATTAAAGAATTGTGCCATGTGCCATGTTCTTCAAGATTGTCACTCGTGTTGTTGCTGCAGTTGGCCATCTAGCCCTTTTCGATTTGGAACACGAGATCATAACCCGAGATGGTATTGAGAACCATACCATAGACCTCATCAGAACTATCACTAATATCTTCCTATCTGTCCGTTTACACCATATCACTCGCCGACAGAATGATGACTTGATGAAGAGTTTTCTTCGATCAAAACTGAATCGCAGTGTAATTTTTGCAGGTCAATGAGGTTAGAAGTTTCAAAAAATTTCATCTCATTCAAGTCATCATATGGTTGACTAATTAATCAGCTTTCATTGTTTTACGGGCTGTGACAATTGCACACTCAATGTTGCTGTAAAAGTAGTGGAATATCTTGTTCAAATTTCTGTGGTTGTATATTAACTGAAAAATTAGTTTAACAACGCCCCCAAAAAAGGACATTTTAAATGATGAGAGTGATGAGGACAATTTAAATTTGGCATTATTATTGAAAAATAATTATTAATATAAAAGTGTTGGACTATACACAGTGTTACCTAATCCTCTACAATTTCTGATTTAGTCCAATTCCGATCACCAATTAAGTATGATCATTCTTTATGAATGTTATTTTTTTCACGTTTGAAGATTGGTTACAATCACACTCAAAAGATAATTATACTATGTATTTGAATTTTCAATCTTAAAGAGCTGTCATTTCTATTATTCATAACATTGTTAGACTCTGAATAAATATACATCAACAATGGTGTATTTAATTGCAATTGTATGTTTTGGATTATAAAAAAATTATAATCCAAAACATATCTGATCTTGAAAGTTGAGGTTTTTGGACTTGTCCGACTTCACATAGTGCTGAAAGACGACGTTAGAGTGAAGTAGTTGTCTTCTAAAACATATTTAGCCACAAAGTATTAGAATTTCGTCGAATACCGGAAGAAAATCGACGAAAAACGAGCAAAAATTATTCATATGGTACGGAACTGTGTCAGAGGCTACAACTCGTTACGTCATCAGTGACGTCACGACCTGGTGACCGCGGGGCGCAATGCTATTGGCTCCTTTGGGCACTTCTAAACCTATCTATTTCTATGGATAAAGCTGATTGGAAAATGGATGCATAGCTAGATTTGGTCTCAGCTATTAAGTCTTGACAACCCTGACCAAATTACTAACTATTTGTGACTGTAACGTTTCGGTTTGTGACCAACGGGTGGCACTGTAGGGCCGCGCCTGCAGTTGCACAGGTGTTGGTCGTTTTAATCAGTGACAGTTAAAATGACTGCCGGAAAGACTATTGAGTGTCGGTCATTGTTTGTGCTACCTTGTCAGGTTTGTTTTGTCTTGTCATGTTTAACTCATGGTTTTGTTTACTACTTTGGACCTTTTGGTTCCGTTGACTTTGTTGAGTCGTCACCTTACCGTGGTGGAGGGGTTTGTGTGTCCCAATGATCCTAGGAGCTAGGTTGTCTGGGGCTTCATGCCCCTGGTAGGGTCACCCATGGCAAACAGGTCCTGGGTGAGGGACCAGACAAAGTACGACTCAGAAGACCCCGTATGATGAGAAAGACAAATGGATCTAGTTTTCCCTTGCCCGGACGCGGGTCACCGGGGCCTCTCTCTGGAGCCAGGCCTGGAGATGGGGCTCGTTGGCGAGCGCCTGGTGGCCGGGCCTACACCCATGGGGCCCGGTCGGGCTCAGCCCGAAGAGGAAACGTGGGTCCCCCTTCTCAAGGGCTCACCACCCATGGGAGGGGCCAGAGGGGTCGGGTGCAATGTGAGCTGGGCAGCAGTCAAAGGCGGGGACCCTGGCGGTCCGACCCTCGACTGCAGAAGCTAGCTCTGGGGACGTGGAATGTCACCTCTCTTACAGGGAAGGAGCCTGAGCTGGTGCACGAGGTTGCAAAGTTCCGACTAGACATAGTTGGGCTTGCCTCCACACACAGCCTGGGTTCCGGTACCAGCCCTCTCGAGAGGGGTTGGACTCTCTTCCACTCTGGAGTTGCCCACGGTGAGAGGCGTAGAGCAGGTGTCGGCATACTTATTGCCCCCCGACTCGCCGCTTGTACATTGGGATTCACCCCAGTAGACGAAAGGGTTGCTTCCCTCCGCCTTCAGGTGGGGGGACGGGTTCTGACTGTTGTCTGTGCATATGCACCAAACAGCAGTTCAGTGTACCCATCCTTTTTGGAGACCTTAGGGGGTGTGCTGGAGAGCGCTCCCCCTGGGGACTCCCTTGTTCTGCTGGGCGATTTCAATGCTCATGTGGGCAATGACAGTGGGACCTGGAAGGGCGTGATTGGGAGGAATGGCCCCCCCGATCAGAACAGGAGTGGTGTCTTGTTATTAGACTTCTGTGCTCAACACGGATTGTCTATAACAAACACTTTATTCAAACATAAGGGTATCCATATGTGCACGTGGCACCAGGACACCCTTGGTCGCAGTTCGATGATTGACTTTATAGTTGTATCATCGGATTTGCGGCCTCATGTTTTGGACACTCGAGTGAAGAGAGGGGCGGAGCTGTCAACTGATCACCACCTGGTGGTGAGTAGGCTCCGTTGGTGGGGGAAGATGCCAGTCCGACCTGGAAGACCCAAACGTGTTGTGAGGGTTTGTTGGGAACGTCTGGCAGAATCCCCTGTCAGAAGGAGTTTCAACTCCCACCTCCGGCAGAACTATACACATGTCCCGGGGGAGGTGGGGGACATTGAGTCCGAATGGACCATGTTCCGTACCTCCCTTGCTGAGGCGGCAAATCAGAGTTGCGGCCGTAAGGTGGTTGGTGCCTGTCGTGGAGGCAATCCCCGTACTCGCTGGTGGACACCAGTAGTAAGGGATGCCGTAAAGCTGAAGAAGGAGTCCTACCAGGCTTATATAGCCTGTGGGACTCCTGAGACAGCTGACACGTATCGACTAGCCAAGCGGAATGCAGCCTCTGTGGTCGCCGAGGCAAAAACACGGGCATGGGAAGAGTTCGGTGAGGCCATGGAAGCCGACTTCCGGACCGCTTCGAGGAAATTCTGGTCCACCATCCGCCGTCTCAGGAGGGGAAAGCAGTGCACCACTAACACTGTGTACAGTGAGGGTGGGGCGCTGCTGACTTCGACTCGAGACGTCGTGAACCGGTGGGCAGAGTACTTCGAAGACCTCCTCAACTCCACCAACACGCCTTCCTTGGAGGAAGCAGTGTCTGGGGACTCCGAGGTGGGCCCTCCGATCCTTGTGACTGAAGTCACCGAGGTGGTTAAAAAGCTCCTCGGGGGCAAGGCCCCGGGGGTGGATGAGATCCGACCGGAGTTCCTAAAGGCTCTGGATGTTGTGGGGCTGTCCTGGCTGACACGCCTCTGCAACATTGCATGGTCATCGGGGAGAGTGCCTCTCGATTGGCAGACCGGGGTGGTGGTCCCCCTTTTTAAAAAGGGGGACCGGAGGGTGTGTTCCAACTACAGAGGGATCACACTCCTCAGCCTCCCTGGAAAGGTCTATTCAGGGGTCCTAGAGGGGCGGGTCCGTCGGAAAGTCGAGCCTCAGATTGAGGAGGAACAGTGTGGTTTTCGTCCCAGCCGCGGAACAGTGGACCAGCTCTACACCCTTAGCAGGGTCCTCGAGGGCGCATGGGAATTCGCCCAACCACTCTACATGTGTTTTGTAGACTTGGAGAAAGCGTTTGACCGTGTCCCTCGTGGAGTTCTGTGGAGGGTACTTCGGGAGTATGGGGTACAGGAGCGGCTGATACGGGCCGTTCGGTCCCTATATGACCGATGTCAGAGTCTGGTTCGCATTGCCGGCAGTAAGTCGGAATCGTTTCCAGTGAGGGTTGGGCTCCGCCAAGGCTGCCCTTTGTCACCGATTCTGTTCATAACCTTTATGGACAGAATTTCTAGGCGCAGCCGAAGCGTTGAAGGTTTCCGTTTTGGTAGCCTCAGTATAGCATCTCTGCTTTTTGCAGATGATGTTGTACTGTTGGGGCCTTCAAGTGGAGCTCTCCAACTCTCGCTGGAGCGTTTCGCAGCCGAATGTGAAGCGGCTGGGATGAGAATCAGCACCTCCAAATCTGAGACAATGATTCTCAGTCGGAAAAGGGTGGAGTGCCCTCTCCGGGTCGGGGAGGAGATTTTGCCTCAAGTGGAGGAGTTTAAGTATCTGGGTGTCTTGTTCACGAGTGAGGGTGAAAGGGATCAAGAGGTCGACAGGCGGATCGGTGCGGCGTCTGCCGTGATGCGGACTTTGTACCGATCTGTCGTGGTGAAGAAGGAGCTGAGCCAAAAAGCAAAGCTCTCAATCTACCGGTCGATCTACGTCCCAATCCTCATCTATGGTCACGAGCTATGGGTTGTGTCCGAAAGAACAAGATCCCGGATGCAAGCGGCCGAAATGAGCTTTCTCCGTCGGGTGTCCGGGCTCTCCCTTAGAGATAAGGTGAGAAGCTCGGTCATCCGGGAGGGGCTCAAAGTCGAGCCGCTTCTCCTCCACATCGAGAGGAGCCAGATGAGGTGGCTCGGGCATCTGATTAGGATGCCCCCGGGACGTCTCCCTCGCGAGGTGTTCCGGGCATGTCCCACTGGCAGGAGACCCCGGGGACGACCCAGAACACGCTGGAGAGACTATGTCTCCCAGCTGGCATGGGAACGCCTCGGGATCCGCCAGGACGAGCTGGAAGAAGTGGCTGGGGAGAGGGAAGTCTGGGCTTCCCTACTGAAGCTGCTGCCCCCGCGACCCGACCCCGGATAAGCGGCAGAAGATGGATGGATGGATGGATGGACTTTGTTGTTTGAGGTTTTGTTCCTGCCGACTATAATACACTTAGTCAAATACACCCTGCTCCTCTTTCCCGCCTGATTTTTTTGGGGAGTCCACCACTACCACCACCTTGCAAACCTTGTGACCTTGACTTCTGACTTTACATAGTCTTATAGATCAATTGACAACAAAAAAAGAGCAACCCCCCCAAAAAAGTTCATAGTAAAAATTACAACAAAATTTTAAACAAAATACAGTAAAGTCTCGTTATATCGATATTCAAGGGAGTCCGAAAAAATATCGATATAACCGGGACTATCGATATATCCGACCCTGTTTGCATGAAATTTTCTCCGGAAAAGTACTTTAAAATGTACAAAACAGTGTCAAATGACTAATAAGGATAAGAAATTGAAATTTTCTAAAACATCATGGACACCTAGTAAAATGTGATGAACCTAATAAAATACTGGGAAGCAGCACATGAATCTCAAACATACCGCAAGTCGTGTATTTCATTGATACTTGCAATAAACTACTATTACAAATACAGTAAAGTCTCGTTATATCGATATCGGTTATATCGATAATACCGCTTATTACGATACTATTTTCATTTCCCTTGCACATTTCTAGTCTTTTTATGTATAATTAGTACCGTTTAGTACGATACCCGGTTATTACGATAATCCGGTTATTACGGTGCTCTTTTTCATCCCCCGCCGGCCATTTTTGTTGTTTATATCGATATATCCGTCGCGCCATTGGTCAACTTGATCACGTGTCTTGTTACGTGAGCCGCCATCGGTCGCGCCATTGGTCGACTTGGTCACATGAGCCGCCATCGGTCGCGCTATTGGTCGACTTGGCCGTGTGACTTTGTCACGTGACACGCCATCGGTCGCGCCATTGGTCAACTTGGTCACGTGTCTTGGTTACGTGTCACGCCATCAGTCGCGCCATTGGTCGACTTGGTCAGGTGACTTGGTTACGTGCCCAGCACCCGTGTAGCAGAGCCATTTTCATTTTCAGACGCTAGCTCGTGTGTAGCAGACGAGATTGAAGTGTTTGTGTTAAAAGGTAAAAATGGGAAGCAGAAGAAGATTGATGACTTTTTTAAATTGTATACATAATACAGTAAGATGTAAGCGTTGCAGTTTCCCTGTTGTGTTATGTACATGCCCACTGTACTGTATATGAATGCAATCGTTTTTTGCAACAATATTTCTTGTTTTGTCTGCTGAAGCGCGATGATTTTGAAAATTATTAACATTTCATACTGTGTATTAAAGGACAGCCGATGTCACTTTTTATTCAAATGCAAATAAAAATGACTTCACGCCAAGACGTCTTGCATTGCTTGTGAATCCAAACAATGGCTTCAGATTCGGATAATATGCTTTCTTGTTACACATCTCTCACCCAAAAAAAAAGGGAGCTAATGGCCAGCTCCGTTTCTTATATGGTGCTTGGCTGCCCTCTTTTGGCGGCTTTTGTTTAATGCAGTTCGGCGCAGGATCGGATATATCGATAGTCCCGGTTATATCGATATTTTTTCGGACTCCCTTGAATATCGATATAACGAGACTTTACTGTAATGTACAGTATACCTCAGGAAGACCGTGTATTATGAATTCTGATAACCAAGATATCATTCCATAACGATGGAATAACCTTAAACATGCTCTCCTATTTTCCAGTGGGACAGTTGATTTTCTGTTCAAGGGACTAATTTAAGAGTAACTATTTCTTGCCTTTACTGTGTCTAAATTAATTGCACCTTGTCCTGTTCACCTATTCCACCTCTCTACAATTAGTCAGAGTGCATTGTATCCCTCAGACTTTGGCAGTTCCATTTTGTACAATTTAGATTGTCACTCCCAGATTATGAGATGGTACTTTTCACCTCACACTTTGTACAATGCTGCTTTTAATGTGACACGGTTTAGTTAGGATTTTTTTTTTTTTTCTGAGGAGCTTTAAGTGGGCCGCAGTCACTGCTGATTATCACAGTCCTCCTTCCTCAGATCCACGGTGAAGGACAGCCCCTTTGCCTGTCGAAATACTTTGCTCCTTTAAGCAATGTGCCTGCCGGCATCGACAAGAGATGAACTTGACGATGATGCTGCGGGGGTGCGTCGAGTTGGATTGGTATTTCCTTCCTACCCGATGGCCACATCAGCAGCGGGAAACTGGAGTTTTCGGCTGGTAGTACTACTTGGGAAACACAGCACCGTACATCTTCCTTCTCAATTTATGTTAGTTCCCGCAGCCTTGAATTCTAACGTGGCCCATAGCTTTGCCAGGTCAATTACACATGTCATACATTTAAAAACAGCCTCCTCATTTTCCTTCCACTTCAATCATTTTCTCAATTGCGTCACTTGTTGAATGAAACAAATTGGCCAATGTATGGACAGCATTGTCAGATGGAAAAATGCTTTCTGTTGTCTGACGGCTGGATAGTATTGGTATTTTAGCAACATCGGTCATACTCAAAGTAGCAGGCAATGGCGGAAAGGCATCATTCTTCAACTGCACAGCATAGACCATCCCGTTGCGATAGTCATGGCTGTCAAAATTAGTGAAAGATTGACTTCCACACCTCTCCTTTTTCATTTCTTCTACCCGATTTAGGCATCTTTGGTGGTTGAGGGTTTCACACTGACATCTGGAATCCTCACCTTTACTCGCAAATATCTTTAATTACCCCTTTTGTATTGAGAGCTCAACAATCTCAGTCTAATCAATGCCACCATCTTGGCCATCAAATATCATCACACCTGATCCATGAAATTACCAACCATGTCACAGTAGACAAATGAAACTGTACAAGTCCAGCCTCATACTCAATATTAATCACCCATTTGCATGTTTCACATGTGATGCGTGGAGAGTGTGGGCAGAAGAAAGAAATGTGGACATGTGTGTGCATTAGCAGCACAACTCTGTGTCAGGAGCAATTCAGTGCGAAAAGAAGGATCTTGACTCTAATTTAATAATGATGGAAACAAGTGACATAAATACAGCAGTCACTGCAGTGCGACGATGGAGCTCTTTTGTTTGTCTGGTGCAGCAAATACTTGTATATAATTCCATAGACTTAGTGTATATAGAAGTCTCCCCAACACACAGGGTTCCCAAAAGTTGCACTTGCTTGAGGCTGTTGAAGCTTACAATGAATGTGACTCGTGACAAAAAGGATGACTGAGAATATTTCTGGGATGCCTTGGGGTAACGAATTGTGTTGGTGTTGGGTGTTCTTTGTATTTGGGCATCCATTAGTGTTGATGGAAATACATCTCTGTGACCTCTTTTGTTGTCAATATCCCAAGTAGTAACATGGAGACTGATGGCCATTAATAGGACTCATCAAGTGTATCTACAAAATTAGTTTTACACTGTTTTTTTCTGCTGCCGATTTTAGCCAGGTGTGTTTTGTAGTCCAAAAATCCTGAGGTGTGGATGTGGGGTGGCCCTACCTGAATTCAAGTGAGAGGTGAGATAAACTCATCATCAATTGTAGGGCACATATAGAAAAAAAAAACAGCTATTCACACCAACATTTCACAATTTCAGCGAAAGTGGGGTGGAGAGGGCGTGGAGAGCATGGTGAACTCAGTATGAGAGAGATTAGTGGACTCTGCTGGTGTCACAGGGAATGAGGACGTGTGCATCTGATAATAGAGACAATATGGTGGTTATCAAATAATGAGTTTACTGTTGCGAGATATGGTGTGTTTTCGTGTGTATTTACAATTTGTGTGGTTTTCACTTCCCAGTGTGTGTGTGTGTGTGTGTGTGTGTGTGTGTGTGTGTGTGTGTGTGTGTGTGTGTGTGTGTGTGTGTGTGTGTGTGTGTGTGTGTGTGTGTGTGTGCGACTTACCCTGGCCTGTGTGGAACTCTCCTCCAGATCCCAGAGAACGACATGGTTATCAGCCAATGAAATCACACGTTTGCCATCTCCCATAGGCTCCCACAGTACGCTGTAAATTGATTCAACCCCCCCCCCCCCCACACACACACACACACGCACGCACACACACACGAACATTGTTCATCTAGCACATTAACAAACAAACAGAGGGCATCAACCCGTATAATCATTGACAGAGGTATACCAAAGACATCTGCACATCTCGTGAGATACAAGACATGATGATCTGATGAAACGGGGGAAAAAGTCTGCATTTAAAAGAGTAACTCCGAATGAATGGTTGCAGAACTGCAGTAAATCCGACCAGTAATCTTTCACCCCACATTCCAATAGATAGGTGGATGGAAGGGTGTAGTTATTCCGCCTAGTGGTAAGTAACCGATAAATGTGTGTTTCATCAAAATGTCACACTTCTGTAAAAAATAAATAAATAAATAAATAAATAAATACACAAAAAAGCTGTCAACATCAAACTAAAAGACAAGTAGAAGTTACACACAAACGTGAGCATGTTATAAAAACAGCATGATCAATCTAATGCAACAATCACATTTATACCCGCTGCAAAGAAGGTATCAGTGTTGAGTCAGAAAAACAAACAGGGTTCTGTTCCTTTGGGTAGTCCTTATATTCTTATTTATCGAACAGTATGTTTTTATGTAGCATTTTCATTTAGCAATTCATAAGAACCGAATGTTACAGCAGTAGCTTGATTCTGTCATCAGAGTGTTATATAACACAGCAATGGGATACAGAGTCACCTCACCGGAATTGGGAAAAGTGTTTTCTTTTGCTGCATGCCTAGCTTTGATGCAGCCGGTAGTGTATGGTCTGCATAGAATTGACTCCAAACCTGCTTGGTCATGCTTCACTGTGCGCCGCTTTGAGGTACAATACGTATGCGCGCCTGTGCCTTGGCGATGAGCAATTTGGTAGAAACGTAGCTTGAACTATTGCTTTGAAACACTGAAGATCGCAGATCGCCATCATCCAAAAAAAGGGGAAAAACGTTTCAGAAATAAGGTGTGGCCTTGTTGTAAAAGAAAAAATGTTCTGACAGGAAAAAAAAAGAATTAAAGTTAAAATTTTCATGCAATTAGCAGTGTTTGAAATAGTGTCTGCCCGGTGGCCCGGGGCGTACAACTTTAACGTCGGGCGTACAACTTTCAAAACGTCTCGGCCCAGGTGGCCGACAACTTCTTCAAGAAAAAAAAAAGTTTTTTTTTTCAAATCAAACGTTTGTTTTATTCAAGAAAGCAAAAGGTACAAGCAAACCGCTACGAGCCACGTTCGTTTGGCAATTTGCATACTCGGCACCGGCAGCCTGTTTCGGATTACACCCTGACTGAAAAGTGTACTTGAGAGTTGTGAAAGCCGCTTAGAAAGAGGAGTCCACGTAGCTTTGAGCAGACAACGAAACGCAAACACTACATTGTTCACCATGACGACAAACGACAGCTGGAGCAAAATCTTCAGCAAGGGATATTTACCATAAATTAAGCATGGGACCATTTGTGGTAGGTACTTCCTTAATTTAAAAAAATCCTTTATACTTCGCAACAATGTGTTGTTTTTTTTTGTTTTTTTTTGCGATTACTCTTATTGAGTTTCAAGTTGTGAAAAATGGGACAGGCAACTTTATGGCCGGGCAGGCAACTTTTCAGAATTGTCTGCCGGGGTGTCCACTAACTTTTTGTCATGAGTTTCAGACACTGCAATTAGCTCAATATGTGGCTTGAAAGACATAATACAGATGAATTGTATTGTATATTTCGGTCGGATTTCTGATTCCTTAGTTGATTTTTTTTCAATGCTCATAATAAAAAAACACAAAAAAACATTATTTTTGGTCACATTGAAAATAATATGTTCTACCACATCATAGACAACAAAAAAAACCCAATATTGACCGGTTTGTGCCTCAAATTGCAGACCTAACAGGAAGCTGCCGTGTATACCTGCCCTGTTTCTGCAAGGAGTTGTCAGTCAGTAAAGGGAAAATACAAGTAATTTGAGATGATATTTGCTTGGGCTGAAAAAAAGTGATAATCTTGCAAAGTATAGTCTCTGACGGACTGTAGTGCATACAAAACATATACTAGGTTGTTGTGTTTATGAAAAAGTAATTTTTCAGGCAAATTGGGGTCATCATACTGTTGAAAAAGTTTGGAGTGATTTAAAGAGCGGGTTTGTTCAGATAAATATAAATTGAGGACCATTTCTCTCAGGCAAAGGTATGAAGAGAACAGCTGAATAAAAATTAAATTAATAAAAAAATTAAAAAATCAATTGAAGGTTCTTGTAAAAATAATAATACATTTAATTTCTAAGCGCCTTTCAAAACTCTCAAGGACACTTTAGAGTCACAGGATTTTTTTTTTTGTGTGCGGGTGAGCAGCGGCACCCATTCGCGTCAGCATTCACTCTGCCGGAAGTAACACAGCAGCAAAGTTATGAAAGGAAGAGGAAAAAAAGGAAAAAATAAACTAAATAACAAATAATATGACAAAACAAAGACACAGAGGGTCAATCATTCTTCAGCACTTGCTGTACCCTCTTTGTGATGACATGTCTTGTGCTCCCCTAAAAGCTTCCAGCCAATCATAAAACTACTTTGGCTACCCCTAAACCAATGCCTATAAGATAAAACCATTAAAATACCATTTTTTTTCATTAACTCATTCACTGCCATTCCTGAATTGAAAATACGACGTGGAGCCCTATTCCTGAATTTGTTTGGGTTTTCATTTTTCGTTTTCGTTTTTCTTGCGGGGTCGAGGAGGTGCCGATAAAGCGCTGGTCAGACCTCTGGCAATGTTTTTTTTTCCCCTTGCACGAGGGGGCATAATTTGTTGTCTTTTGTACAGCCTCCCCCATTTGCACGTCATATTGCTCCAGACCAATATAACTTGAGAATTAACTATTTTTCTGATTAAAGAAGAGAGTCTAAGTTTTCTTACGCTGCATTGAATGTGTATGTAGTCCTAAAACTCACTATTCTGTGCGTCGTGGAATTTGAGTGAAATTTCTGCACATCGTCTGGCAGTGAATGAGTTAATAATTTTGAATGTTAGGTTCATTGAAGACTTTCAATTGTCCTTTGGAGTGACTCCAAGTCTGAAAGCCTGCTTTCCTAAAGTTAATGTGCCTTGCACTTGGTTGCCACCCAAAAGTCAGTTGGAATAAGCTCCAGCTCACTTGCAACCAGAGTGAGGATAAGTGGAAAAGAAAATTGATTGATGGAGAGATGTTTTAGTCTGGAATAACGTGTTCAGTGGCAGGGTACCCAAAGTCAAAAACAGACTTCAGCTATCTACATTCTTAACAAGCAATCAATATTCCACGGCACCAGACTTGAAAGCACCCATGGACTTTCTGCATAATTATGCACCTAAAGTTGTCCGGAAATTACCTCTTAAAAGTGGTGGAAAAACTACAGTATCTGCAATAACTGCACCACTGTCACAATATTGTATGGCACCGCTGATCACTTTGTCTCTACTCAATGATTCTTCATATCGTCACACCTCCATAATTCAGTGGTACTGTTGCACGGTACCATGTGTCTTTATTTATCATAGTTTATTGTTATTTGCAATACTAGTGCAGTCGATACAGAGAAAAATCTCTTGTGTGTTGTACATACTTGGCCATGAAAGATGATTCTGATTCTCATCATGTCCTGTCAAGGAGTCCAAGATGGCGCCCGAGTAGGCAGCCGTCAGCAAGTGCTCTGATGAGCCTTGCTTT